>NW_013881212.1:0-292 GCF_000517525.1 Limulus polyphemus
CTTAGGTTTAACTCTAGTTACCGAATTTATAACCCCATAGTCATCTTTAGCGTTATTTGGTACAATAACTCCACGAATATCTAGGTGTAACTGTAGTTACCGAATTCATAACCACCATACTCATCGTTAGCGTTATTTGGTACAACAACTCCACGAACACCTAGGTGTAACTCTAGTAATCGAATTTGTAACCACCATACTCGTCTTTAGCATTATTTGGTACAACAACTCCACGAACACCTAGGTGTAACTCTAGTTACCGAATTTTTAACCACCATACTCGTCTTTAGCA
>NW_013881213.1:0-293 GCF_000517525.1 Limulus polyphemus
GTCAGTTTCAGATTGTGGGATTTTCGCCCACTCTTGCTTCAAAACTTGGAATAGATCACTCTTCGAAGTTGTTTTTTTTTTTGTTGTTTTTTGACTTTCCGGTTGAGTATGGCCCAGAGGTTTTCAATGGGGTTCATGTCAGGAGATTGGCTCAGCCAGGGCAACTTCTGGATACCAATTTCTTCCTGCCACTTTTTGGTGTTTCTAGCAGTGTGACACAGTGCTTCATCTTCCTGAAACAACGTTGTGTTCTTGTCCATGAAACCTGAGGAATAAAGTGGGCAAGAGTCCTT
>NW_013881214.1:0-292 GCF_000517525.1 Limulus polyphemus
ACACAGGCCTAAAATAAAGTCACAATATAATATCTCGTGATATCACAGCTGTAAACCTGGAACAAATGAACTATAGCCTACTAAATGTACTTACATAATTTGTAAACCATTTTGATGTCATCTAGTATTGTTCAAAGTCGCATAGCTAGAGTAATCTTTCAAGCATGCAGAATAAATTTCTGTTATATCCCTAGTTTTGAAACATGTTTTATATGAGAAGCCAGTCACTTGTGGTGTACATGGATTGTAAAACAGATTGATACAATACTACTTAAGTTTACAAATAACAAAT
>NW_013881215.1:0-292 GCF_000517525.1 Limulus polyphemus
GCCAAAGGTGCAACTTTGTCATAGATTCTGCATCTCAGCAGACCCTCGTGAGCATCAAGGTGCTGGATAATAAAGGAGTACCAGAAGCTGTACAGAAGCTCTGTGGTGTGACAGGACATTCTGCAAGGTTGTGGGGACCAGTGTGGGTAACTATTGAGCTCATGGGCATGAAAAACAGACAGAAAGTATACTTGGCTGACATTGAAGACCAATGCATATTAGGATTGGACTATCTACTACCGAGGAAGTGTGTAGTTAATTTCAATAAAATGACGATTGGAAACAACAAGGG
>NW_013881216.1:0-292 GCF_000517525.1 Limulus polyphemus
TGAGACACTTCCTGGTAATAGTGTGTTTATATCTAAAGAATGTAAATGTTGCTGACATCAACTGCTAACATTTGTAGGTATTCATCTGTTACATTTCAACCCTTGTTTATCACAAGCTGAGACACTTCCTGGTAATAGTGTGTTTATATCTAAAGAATGTAAATGTTGCTGACATCAACTGCTAACATTTGTAGGTATTCATCTGCTACATTTCAACCCTTGTTTATCACAAGCTGAGACACTTCCTGGCGATAGTGTGTTTATATCTAAAGAATGTAACTGTTGCTGACAT
>NW_013881217.1:0-292 GCF_000517525.1 Limulus polyphemus
GGGTTTGATTTGTAAAAAATGTGCATTTATGTTGAATAACTTTACTTTAGCACAAAAAAATTGTTTTATTTGTGTTACGGTTTATAAGATAATATCTTCAGGACACATGAAAGGAAAATGTGCGCTTGTTCACCAGAGTTGTTACAAAAAATTCGCTTAACACTTTGGGGCCATGGGTGCGTTAAAAGAGTAAAAATGAAAAAAGTAGCCCAAGAGTCTATCGGTTCAATATCAGGGGAAGCTATGCACAGATAGCCCTTGTGTAGATTATGTAGCTTTGTGAGAATTTCCG
>NW_013881218.1:0-738 GCF_000517525.1 Limulus polyphemus
CAAACGTTCGTTATAACGATCCTCAAAATATAGTGGAAAATTGACTAAAAGGACCCATATCAATGTAAAAAAATTAGTGGACGGAAGACTAAAAGACCTTTATAACAGTCGACAAAATATAGTGGAAAATTGACTAAAAGGACCCATATCAATGTCAACAAAATCTAGTGGACGGAAGACTAAAAGACCTTTATAACAGTCGACAAAATATAGTTTAAGAAGGATTAAAAATACCATTATGAAAGTCATTAAAATATAGTGTAAAAAAGACTAAAAATACCGCTATCAAAGTCGAAAATATCTTCTTAGACTAGTTGTCGACTTTCATAACTGTCTTTTTAGGCACTCGATTGTTTTTAGTTTTGGTCCATTTTCTTGACTTTGAAAACGTGTTTTTAGTTTTCTTCCACTCGATTTGGCTAGTGGAAAACGGACTAAAAGGACCCTTATCAATGTCAACAAAATCTGGTTTTGGTCTTCCTTACTGTCCGTTATAACGGTCGACAAAATATAGTGGAAAATTGACTAAAAGGACCCATATCAATGTCAACAAAATTTAGTGGACAGAAGACTAAAAGACCTTTATAACAGTCGACAAAATATAGTTTAAGAAGGATTAAAAATACCATTATGAAAGTCATTAAAATATAGTGTAAGAAAGACAAAAAATACCGCTATCAAAGCACGTTTTCAAAGTCAAAAATATCTAGTGGAAAACTGACTAAAAGGACACTTATG
>NW_013881219.1:0-292 GCF_000517525.1 Limulus polyphemus
AGATTTACAACTATGATTTCATGTATTCCTTGTGTCTTGAATCATTGTCCAATATGAACAGATCTTATAACTCTGATTTCTTTTTTCCTTGTGCCTTGAATCATTGTCCAATACGAACAGATCTTATAACTCAGATTTCCTGTATTCCTTGTGTCTGGAATCTTTGTCCAATACGAACAGATCTTATAACACAGATTTCCTGTATTCCTTGTGTCTTGAATCGTTGTCCAATACGAACAGATATTACAACTATGATTTCCTTTATTCTTTGTGTCTTGAATCACTGTACAAC
>NW_013881220.1:0-292 GCF_000517525.1 Limulus polyphemus
CTTGTGAGCATCTGCTTCATGTGGAGTTCATCTGCTTCATCAGTAAATGTCCTATCATCGGTAACAGTCACATCAGTGGTAGTTACTTCACCAAGAGCTTCACCGTTTCCCTTCTCAAAACTGAGAGGAGTTTCTTCTTCGACGGTGGCTTCTTCAGGTGGCACGTCTTCAGCAGCGTCATTTGTTCTGTTGTTCACTTCGTCCCAACTGAAATGTCCTGCACCACTTTTGGCTTACCTCGCCGACCACATTTTATCCGGGAAGTCACGTCTGAGAGACGATCCACTATGTC
>NW_013881221.1:0-291 GCF_000517525.1 Limulus polyphemus
TTTCTTACTGACAGTACACAATAACGTTGAATATTGTGTTTTCTTATTGACAGTACACATTATTGTTAAATCTTGTGTTTTCTTACTGACAGTACACAGTATCGTTAAATCTTGTGTCTTCTTATTGATAGTACACAATATACGTTAAATATTGTGTCTTCTTATTGACAGTACATAGTATACGTTAAATCTTGTGTTCTTTTTATTGATAGTACACAGTATTGCTAAATCTTTGTCTTCTTATTGATAGTACACAGTATCGTTAAATCTTGTGTCTTCTTATTGCTAGTA
>NW_013881222.1:0-435 GCF_000517525.1 Limulus polyphemus
GACCTACCACTCACAATCCACCTATAATAAAATACCTACCAGTTACCATCCATCTATATTAAAAGACCTACCAGTTTCCATCCATATATAATGAAAGACCTACCAGCCACTATCCATCAGTATTAAAAGACCTACCAGCCACTATTCATCTGTATTAAAAGACCTACCAGCCACTATCCATCCGTATTAAAAGACCTACCAGCCACTATCCATCTATAATCAAAGACCTACCAGTTACCATCTATCTATATTAAAAGAACTACAAGCCACTATACATTTATAATGAAAGACCTTTAATGGATAGTGGCCTGTGGATATTGGTTGGTTGGTCTTTTATTAATATATAATGAAAGACCTACCACCCACTATCCATCTCTATTAAAAGACCTACCAGCCACTATCCATATATAATGAAAGACCTACCAGCCACTATCC
>NW_013881223.1:0-335 GCF_000517525.1 Limulus polyphemus
AGTAAGGCTAAATTCGAGTATTTTGGTTATAAATTCAGTAGCTAGAGTTACTCCTTGGTGTTCATGGAGTAGTGTAACCAAATAAGGCTAAAGACGAGTAGGTTGGTTATAAATTCAGTAACTAGAGTTACACTTAGGTGTTCATGGAGTAGTTGTACCAAGTAAGGCTAAAGACGAGTATGTTGGTTATAAATTCAGTAACTAGAGTTACACCTAGGAATTCGTGGAGAAATTGTACCAAGAAAGGCTAAAGATGAGTATGGTGGTTATAAGTTCGGTAACTAGAGTTGCAAACCTAAGTGTTCGTGGAGTTGTTGTACCAAGTAAGCCTAAAG
>NW_013881224.1:0-292 GCF_000517525.1 Limulus polyphemus
TCATGTAATACAATGTGTGTGTAATGTTAGCATTACCATGATCTGTTGTCATTCTTAACGGCAACATTCTCTCTGTTCTCATGTAATACAGTGTGTGTAATGTAAGCATTACCATGATCTGTTGTCATTCTTAACGGCAACATTCTCTCTGTTCTCATGTAATACAGTGTGTGTAATGTTAGCATTGCCATGATCTGTTGTCATTCTTAACGGCAACATTCTCTCTGTTCTCATGTAATACAGTGTGTGTATAATGTTGGCATTACCATGATCTGTTGTCATTCTTAACGGT
>NW_013881225.1:0-291 GCF_000517525.1 Limulus polyphemus
ATATCGCGAGAGCTTTCTCTTTCTCGGCTTCGATACGAGCTTGTTCAAGCTCGATTTGTTTGAGCTTTAGCTAGATCTCCAACTTATCTTTATCACTCATCTCCAATTGACTAGTGGGTACACTGGAGTATTCCCCTAATGTTTCCTCAGGCAACAAATCATCATCAACTAGTATTTCAATAACATGCTTTTTTTAGTTAATTTTTTCATTGATCTTTTAACTTCTAGTTCTAAACTTTGCCAATTTCGAGCAATTGATTTTTATTATGTTTTTCTAGTTCCAGGGAGGGT
>NW_013881226.1:0-292 GCF_000517525.1 Limulus polyphemus
AGTTACTAACATGAAAATTAAATAAAGACTGCATGGTACGAAAAAGCATTCCTAAAATAATTCTATAAGTTGAAAGAAAAAAAATCACCTTTAGTTCAAAAATCTTAAGGCAGTGTTACAGTATGTCACTTGCAAAATGTTATATTTTCCGAATATGTATTTAACCTTCGAGAACTGTAGATTACTGATTTGTATTCCTATGCTACTGATATAGGCCATGTGTATTTCTTGCCTAATCAAATACTTGTCAAGATAGATTTATTATTAATAAAATATTATTATTATTAAAGAA
>NW_013881227.1:0-289 GCF_000517525.1 Limulus polyphemus
ACAGTTATTAAAGTCGAAAAAATCGAGTGTAAGAAAACTAAAAACACGTTTTCAAAGTCAACAAAATCTAGTGGAAAACTGACTAAAAGGAACCTTATCAATGTCAACAAAATCTGGAGGAAGGAAGACTAAAAGACCGTTTATATCAGTCGACAAAATATAGTGGAAATCTGACTAAAACGACCCCTATCAATGTCAACAAAATCTAGTGGAAGGAAGATTAAAAGACCGATATAACAGTCGACAAAGTATAGTTTAAGCAGGATTAAAAATACCATTATGAAAGTCA
>NW_013881228.1:0-327 GCF_000517525.1 Limulus polyphemus
TCAAGGTCGAGAAAAAAAGGAAACGAATTAATTAAACTTTGACAACCACAGAAATTCAAAATTAAACTTTCAAACAGTTGTAAAATTTATCATTCACCAAACGCACAGTTAATAAATACGTGTCTGGCCAGGATTTGATACAAACGGTAATGAACAATACCACATAGATATATCAAGATTAATAATTATTTTAGGAATCAGAAAAAGTTAAAGAATAAGAGAAAACCTAATTAGAAAAAAACGTAATATTATGAATTTATACAACTTCAAGATTAATAACAATATCGAGTAACGATCAGCAATAATAAGTTTTAACTATATCTCGTG
>NW_013881229.1:0-359 GCF_000517525.1 Limulus polyphemus
ATATTCCCAACTCTCTCCAATGTTACCAATGACAGTGGTTCGGTCATTCAAAGACATCTTATCAAGGTTCTGTGACGTGTGCTTGTTGTGGTGGCAAGGACCATGATGCCTATGAGTGCAAACTGGACCCTCACTGTGTTAATTGTAGTGGTTCCCACCTCTCTTATTTTAGAGTTTGCCCTAAGTTGGTGGAGGAGAAAGAGGTGCAGCATTTGAAGACTGTTAACATTTCTTACCCTGAGGCTTGGAAGCCTCATCTTGGACATACTCCATACAGCTTCATACTCCATCTTGGACATATGCTGCTGCACTACGCTCCACTGCTACAGTGGGAGTGCAGACGGACCTTTCTGTGCCAG
>NW_013881230.1:0-291 GCF_000517525.1 Limulus polyphemus
CATTCTATGTTTATATATTCATAGATAGATACATCTTACCTTCTGTGTTTATATATTCATAGATACATCTTACCATCTGTGTTCATACATTCATAGATAGATACATCTTACCTTCTGTGTTTATATATTCATAGATAGATACATCTTACCTTCAGTGTTTATATTCATAGATAGATACATCTTACCTTCTGTGTTTATATATTCATAGATAGATACATCTTACCTTCTGTGTTTATATATTCATAGATAGATACATCTTACCTTCTGTGTTTACATATTCATAGATAGATA
>NW_013881231.1:0-292 GCF_000517525.1 Limulus polyphemus
GGGGTGTTTATACAATCGATGTTGAGGACCTAGTGGGGTCTTTATACAATCGATGTTGAGGACCTAGTGGGGTCTTTATACAATCGATGTTGAGGTAAATTAATTAATATAGTAGAAATGTACGGTTATGTATCTGTTTGTTCCTTATCTGACTACTACTAGATCGCTAGGCTAATCTCAATCAAACTTTGTGGGATGATAGTTTGGGGCATCTTAATGAGGGGTTAACAACCCCCATTATTGATGTTATTGAGCATTAATTATTTTTTTATGTAAGTTAACGTTAACTACA
>NW_013881232.1:0-291 GCF_000517525.1 Limulus polyphemus
TCTGTACCTCCATTGTGTATTCTGTAATTAATAATCTGTACCACATTTTGTATTCTGAAAAACGATATCCTGTACCTCCGTTGTGTATTCTGTAATTAATAATCTGTACCACATTTTGTATTCTGAAAACCGATATCCTGTACCTCCATTGTGTATTCTGTAATTAATAATCTGTACCACATTGTGTATTCTGAAAAACGATATCCTGTACCTCCATTATGTATTTTGTAATTAATCATCTGTACCACATTGTGTATTCTCAAACACAATATTTGTACTACACTGTGTATT
>NW_013881233.1:0-292 GCF_000517525.1 Limulus polyphemus
TAAATACTAGCAGGTTCCAACATATAAGATATCCAAAACATTAGAACATATACATACTAGTAGGTTGCAACATATAAGATAACCAAAAAATTAGAAACTCTACATACTAGCAGCTTCCAACACATAAGATAACCAAAACATTAGATACTCTACATACTAGTAGGTTCCAACATTTAAGATAATCAAATTATTAGATACTCTAGAAACTAGCAGGTTCCAACATATAAGATAACCAAAACATTAGATACTCTACATACTAGTAGGTTCCAACATATAAGATAATCAAAACATT
>NW_013881234.1:0-370 GCF_000517525.1 Limulus polyphemus
AATGACAGTACACATTATCGTTAAATCTTGTGTGTTCTTATTGACAGTACACCGTATCGTTAAATCTTGTGTCTTTTTATTGATAGTACACAGTATTGCTAAATCGTGTGTCTTCTTATTGATAGTACACAGTATTGTTAAATCTTCTGTTTTCTTACTGACAGTACACATTATCGTTAAATCTTGTGTCTTCTTATTGACAGTACACAGTATCGTTAAATCTTGTGTCTTCTTATTGATAGTACACAGTATCGTTAAATCTTGTGTCTTCTTATTGACAGGACACATTATTTTACTGACAGTACATAGTATCCTTAAATCTTGTGTCTTCTTATTGATAGTACACAGTATCGTTAAATCTTGTGTCTTC
>NW_013881235.1:0-292 GCF_000517525.1 Limulus polyphemus
GTTTCACTACTAATGGAGACGTATATCTACGGTGTGGTTTTCAGAGCTTGACTGTGTCTCTCTGTTTCACTACTAGTGGAGACGTGTATCTACGGTGTGGTTTTCAGAGCTTGACTCTGGCTCTCTGTTGCACTACTAGTGGAGACGTGTATCTTCGGCGTGGTTTTCAGAGATTGACTCTGGCTCTCTGTTTCACTACTAGTGGAGACGTGTATCTATGGTGTGGTTTTTAGAGCTTGACTCTGGCTCTGTTTCACTACTAGTGGAGACGTGTATCTACGGTGTGGTTTTT
>NW_013881236.1:0-291 GCF_000517525.1 Limulus polyphemus
CATTTTTTTAAAAGTGAAATTTATATTTATAGGGAAAACGAAAGTTAGAATTTAGTAGTTTTTACTATACAATATAACAGTATTAGATTGGATCAGGGACTTTCTTTAGCTAGGTAGAATAATAGGTCCGGTTTAATACATGATGTATGAATACGGAACGCGTGAATCAAAAAATAACTTTGAAGCTGAAACTTTATGCAACATAACAAAAGTAACAAGATCTCTAAACAGCAACCCGGTTATCATATAGACAAAGATTATTCAACTGATAAACAATGAACACTAAATATT
>NW_013881237.1:0-292 GCF_000517525.1 Limulus polyphemus
GGTTTTGACTAGTTGACAGTATGTGGTTTTGACTAGTTGGCAATATGTGGTTTGGACTGGTTGACAGCATGTGCTGTTGACTAGTTAGCAATATGTGGTTTGGACTAGTTGACAGTGTGTGGTTTGGACTAGTTGACAGTGTGTGGTGTTGACTAGTTGGCAATATGTGATTTTGACTAGTTGACAGTATGTGGTGTTGACTAGTTGGCAATATGCGGTGTTGACTAGTTGACAGTATGTGGTTTTGACTAGTTGGCAATATGTGGTTTGGACTGGTTGACAGCATGTGCTG
>NW_013881238.1:0-548 GCF_000517525.1 Limulus polyphemus
AACTGTCTCTGGTTCTATCAGTTATATCCTGTACCCATTGCTACTAACACCCTTAACTGTCTCTGGTTCTATTAGTTATATCCTGTACCCCTACTCCTGGCTAGCATAAGCGTATTCTTTTGCTCCTATTTGCTCCAAATACTACTCTATCTACATGCCTAAATAGATTGGATAGAAAAATATTTTTTTCTCCACCTACATCAAGGTAAAGTAAATAAAGTGGCATGAGCAGTAATGTACAGTTTCTGAGAAGCAGCGACGAAAGGTCCCATAGTGGAGAACAAAGGATTCTATTACGACGTTTACAAAATTTGGGAGCAAGCCACAAACCTCAGAATTTTTTTCATAGTGAATTTTGACAATCTTTCATTGGTGATAATTTTCATTTCTATTTGCAGTCTAACTTCACACCAATAATGTACAATAATACTGTATTATTGTACATTGTGATTCTTTCTTTGAATTAATATAGTCATCATCATCATCACAGACAGCAGTACATCGATAATTCTACCGATGCTTAGCTGCCACACAATTAATATAGTATT
>NW_013881239.1:0-292 GCF_000517525.1 Limulus polyphemus
ACTGTTATAACTATAACATATAAATGGAGTAAGCTAGGCTCATTATTTTGTTTCTATAAGTGAATATTACACTCTCTGTTCTTCGGTGGGTTAAATGGAAATTTACGGACTTACAACGTCAAAGTCCAAGGTTTGGTTCCTCGTGGTGGCAACCAATAAACAAACTACATTTTATATTAATTTTACAGGGAAACAAAAATTAAAGGAATGCGACTCCTGACAAACCTTGCTAGACAAAATAGTCCATCTCTGATAAATGAGCTTCCTGCGGTGGTTCAAGCCTTAGTGGAAG
>NW_013881240.1:0-292 GCF_000517525.1 Limulus polyphemus
TTTTCGTCAAAGTCCACACAGACTGGTTCAGTTACTTCAGAACACAATTTGACAATATGAATTATTTTTCCTGCTCTGTTATTTAAATACAGTCTGTCCCATAATTTTACTTGAAAATCACCACTATAACTGTTGGTTACTACGGTTGTATCCATAGCTTTAAGAAATTGTCTCTTTTTTGTCAAAGTCCATACAGGCTGTTTCAATTACTTTAGAACACAATGGACAATATAAATTATTCTTCTCTGCTCTGTTATTACAATACGATCTGTGATGACTTCACTTTAAAAAT
>NW_013881241.1:0-291 GCF_000517525.1 Limulus polyphemus
TTTGTCCTCTTTAACTCAGATACATCTTAATAAACATTCTATTTATAATCATTCAAAGTGTGTATACATTTTTGGGACACCCTGTATATACATACTTACACACATATAGACACACACACACACACACACACATATATATATATATATACATATATACATACATTACATATATTAGAGTGAAATTAACAGTTGGAGAAAAATTATTCCGTCAAAGCGAAATTCTAAAGTAATCGAATCAGCCTGAGTGCACTTTGACAGAAGGAACATAGGATCTTCAGCAGAAAGAAGTCC
>NW_013881242.1:0-292 GCF_000517525.1 Limulus polyphemus
GAATCAGGGCTGATGCCAACTTCATAGTACCTTCCAGAGAATTGATATGATTGACGAGGAAGTTGTCTAGTTGTATGAGTAGATTGTGGTAAACAAGCACACAGTCCTTAATATAGTACCATCAACATTGTAATGGGTCAGGGCTGATGCCAACTTCATAGTACCTTCAAGAGAATTGATATGATTGACGAGGAAGTTGTCTAGTTGTATGAGTAGATTGTGGTATGCAAGCACACAATCCTTAATATAGTACCATCAACATTGTAATGGGTCAGGGCTGATGCCAACTTCA
>NW_013881243.1:0-1144 GCF_000517525.1 Limulus polyphemus
TCTAGTTACTAGAACTTTCGTAACCACCATACTCTATCTGTTAGCGTTAATTGGTACAACAACTCCACGAACACCTAGGTGTAACTCTAGTTACCGAATTTATAACCACCATATTCATCTTTAGCCTTACTTGGTATGAATACTCTATGAACACATAGGTGTAACTCTAGTTACCGAATTTATATCCACCATATTCATCATGGAGTAATTGTACCAAGTAAGGCTAAAGATGAGTATGGTGATTATAAACTCGGTAACTAGAGTTACACCTAGGTGTTCATGGAGTAGTTGTACCAAGTAAGGCTAAAGATGAGGAAGATGGATATAGTGGTTATAAATTCTGTAACTAGAGTTACACCTAGGTTTCATGGAGTAGTTGTACCAAGTAAAGCTGAAGATGAATAAGGTGGTTATAAATTCTGTAACTAGAGTTACACCTAGGTTTCATGGAGTAGTTGTGACAAATAAGGCTAAAGATGAGTATGGTGGTTTTAAATTCGGTAACTAGATTTAGACCTAAGTGTTCGTGGAGTTGTTGTACCAAATAACGCTAAAGATGAGTATGGGGGTTACACATTCGGTAACTAGAGTTACACCTAGGTGTTCAGCTTACTTGGTACAACTACTCCATGAACACTTAGGTGTGTAAGGCTAAAGATGATTATGGTGGTTATAAATTCTATAACTAGAGATACACCTAGGTGTTCGTGGAGTTGTTGTACCAAGTAAGGCTACAGATGAGTATGGTGGTTATAAATTCGGTAACTAGAGTTACACTTAAGTGTTCATGGAGTAGTTGTACGAAGTAAGGCTAAAGATGAGTATGGTGGTTATAAATTTTGTAACTAGAGTTAGTTACACCTAAGTGTTCATGGAGTAGTTGTACCATCTAGTTACCGAATTTATAACCACCATACTCATCCTTAGCCTTACTTGGTTCAACTACTCCATCAACACCTAGGTGTAACTCTAGTTACAGAATTTATAACCACGATACTCATTTTAGCCTTACTTGGTACAACTACTCCATAAATACCTAGGTGTAACTATAGTTACAAAATTTATAACCACCATACTCATCTTTAGCCTTACTTCGTACAACTACTCCATGAACACTTAAGTGTAACTCCTGTTACCGAATTTA
>NW_013881244.1:0-400 GCF_000517525.1 Limulus polyphemus
AAAATATTAGATCTAGAAGATCGTTGTTCTAAAGTATTAGACCTAGAAGATTGTTGTCATAAAGTATTAGACCTAGAAGATCGTTGTTCTAAAATATTAGACCTAGAAGACCGTTGTTCTAAAGTATTAGACCTAGAAGATCGTTGTTCTAAGATATTAGACCTAGAAGATCGTTGTTCTAAAGTATTAGACCTAGAAGATCGTTGTTCTAAAGTATTAGACCTAGAAGATTGTTGTCATAAAGTATTAGACCTAGAAGATCGTTGTTCTAAAATATTAGACCTAGAAGACCGGTTGTTCTAAAGTATTAGACCTAGAAGATCGTTGTTCTAAAGTATTAGACCTAGAAGATTGTTGTTCTAAAGCATTAGACCTAGAAGATTGTTGTTCTAAAGTATTA
>NW_013881245.1:0-292 GCF_000517525.1 Limulus polyphemus
AAAAAGAAGACACGAGATTTAACAATACTGTGTACTGTCAATAAGAAGACACGAGATTTAACAATCCTATGTACTATCAATAAGAAGACAAGATTTAACGATACTGTGTACTATCACTAACAAGCCAAAAGATTTAACGATACTATGTACTGTCAATAAGAAGACACGAGATTTAACAATACTGTGTACTGTCAATAAGAAGCCATAAGATTTAACGATACTTTGTACTGTCAATAAGAAGACACGAGATTTAACAATACTGAGTACTGTCAATAAGAAGACACGAGATTTA
>NW_013881246.1:0-734 GCF_000517525.1 Limulus polyphemus
CACAGTATCGTTAAATCTTGTGTCTTCTTATTGACAGTACACAGTATCGTTAAATCTTGTGTCTTCTTATTGACTGTACACAGTATTGTTAAATCTTGTGTCTTCTTATTGACAGTACACACTATCCATCACTAACAAGCCACAAGATTTAAAGTACACAGTATTATTAATCTTTTGTCTTCTTATCGACAGTATACAGTATTGTTAAATCTAAGATTTAACAATACTGTGTACCGTCGATAAGAAGACAACACAGTATCGTTATATCTTGTGTTTTTCTTATTGACATTACACAGTATCGTTAAATCTTGTGTCTTCTTATTGACAGTACACACTATCGTTAAATCTTGTGTCTTCTTATTAACAGTACACAGTATCGTTAAATCTTGTGTCTTCTTATTGACAATACACAGTATCGTTAAATCTTGTGGATTTAACGATACTATTGTGTATTCTTATTGACAGTACACAGTATTGTTAAATCTTGTGTCTTCTTATTGACAGTACACACTATCGTTAAATATTGTGGCTTGTAAGTGATAGTACACAGTATTATTAAATCTTGTGTCTTCTTATCGACAGTACACAGTATTGTTAAATCTTTTATCTTCTTATTGACAGTACACACTATCGTTAAATATTGTGTCTTCTTATTGACAGTACACAGTATCGTTAAATCTTGTGTCTTCTTATTGACAGTACACAGTATCGTTAAATCTTGTGTCTTCTTATTG
>NW_013881247.1:0-292 GCF_000517525.1 Limulus polyphemus
CCACAATACCCATCGTTTAAATTTTTCTAACACACCACAATACCCATACTCTAAAAGTTTCTAACACATCACAATACTCATTCTCTAAACGTGGCTAACACCACAATACTTATATTCTAAATTTGTCTAACACACCACAATACTCATCCTCTAAACGTGTCTAACACAAAACAATACTCATCCCGTAAACGTGTCTAACACACCACAATACTCATCCTCTAAACGTGTCTAACACAAAACAATACTCATCCCGTAAACGTGTCTAACACACCACAATACTCATCCTCTAAAT
>NW_013881248.1:0-292 GCF_000517525.1 Limulus polyphemus
ACCATAATCATCTTTAGCCTTACTTGATACAACTACTCCATGAACACCTAGGTGTAACTCAAGTTTCCGAATTTATAACCACCATACTCATCTTTAGCCTTACTTGGTACAATTACTCCATAAACACCTAGGTGTAACTCTAGTTACATAATTTATAACCACCATACTCATTTTAGCCTTACTTGGTACAATTGCTCCATAAATATCTAGGTGTAACTATAGCTACCGAATTTATATCCATCATACTCATCTTTAGCCTTACTTGGTACAACTACTCCATGAACACCTAGGT
>NW_013881249.1:0-292 GCF_000517525.1 Limulus polyphemus
ATTAGCTTATAGAAGTGCTGAAAACGAGTCAACTCAAGAAAGTCCATTCTTTCTATTGCACGGTAGAGATGTAATCTTACCTATGCAAGAAATCTTGGCTCCTAATAGAAATAGTCATGCAATAGCTTATGACTATAAAGCAGAATTATTACAACACATGCAAGTAGCATTTGAATTAGCTAACAAACATCTAACTAAAGCCGCCGAAGGTAGAGAAAAACAAGTAAATAAAAAAACACAAGTTAGTGATATAAAATTAGGAGATAAGGTATTATTATATACCCCGATAGTT
>NW_013881250.1:0-294 GCF_000517525.1 Limulus polyphemus
CTTGTTTCATTTCTTTTTCCCCCAAAACTGGTGTAATCTCTCTTCTTGTTTATTTTGTTGTTCGAGCTGCCACTGTTGCAGGTTTTCTTGCAACTGCTGTTGTCTCTCTTCTTGTTTCTTTTCTTTTTCCTCTAACAACTGCTGTAATCTCTCTTCTTGTTTCTTGTCTTTTTTCATCCCACTTCTGACACCAATTTGTTACGTCTCCGTTTGTTAATTGATTTTCCGTAACTTCGTTCCGACGAAACTTTAGCGACACAAATCTTTACTTAATAAAACTGGTTTATTCTTTCT
>NW_013881251.1:0-291 GCF_000517525.1 Limulus polyphemus
TTAAATACATTGAGCACATACATTTCTACTGCACATCACATTAAATACACTGAGCACATAAGTTTCTAATCCACATCCTATTAAATACACTGAGCACAAATGTTCCTACTGCACATCACACTAAATAAACTGAACAAACAAGTATCTACTGCACATCACATTAAATATATTGAAAACACACATTTCTACTGCACATCACATTAAATACACTGAGCACATAAGTTTCTAAAGCACATCACATTATATACACTGAGCACACACGTTTCTAATGCATATCACATTAAATACACT
>NW_013881252.1:0-292 GCF_000517525.1 Limulus polyphemus
CTTGTTTTATTTCTAAAGTCTGATTAGTGTGTTCTACTTGTTCTATTTCTGAATTCTGGTTAGCGTGTTCCACTTATTGTTCTGTTTCTGAAGTCTGATTAGTGTGTTCTACTTCTGGTTCAATTTCTGAAATCAGATTAGTGTGTTTTAGTTCTAGCTCTGAATTCTGGTTATTGTGTTCTACTTGTGGTTCTATTTCTGAAGTCTGGTTAGTGTGTTCTACTTCTTGTTCTATTTCTGAAATCTGGTTAGTGTGTTCTACCTCTTGTTCTATTTCTGAAGTCTGGTTAGT
>NW_013881253.1:0-292 GCF_000517525.1 Limulus polyphemus
TTCTAAATTGATGGATCTTAACCTTTTGCTACGTATATTCACTAGTTCGTTCCACAGTATCATACGAATTTTCACCTTCCTACGATGCGTTTTAAGGGAGTTATTGAAGGTTTTGCTTTTTGTACCAGTACTTAGTCCCATTTAGATGAATCTTTTTTATTTTTTTTATTATGGTTTGCCGCAATTTTGCGCGTTTACTTACAAAATTCTAGATTATTAGTTTTAGTTTTACGATTTTTGTGGTAGTTTTATGTTACTCTTTTTATGGCTTCTTGAAATCGTAAGGGTACTG
>NW_013881254.1:0-292 GCF_000517525.1 Limulus polyphemus
TCATCTTCACTATATAAGACCTGCTACTGTGTTGATCTCTTTAGATAGATTAATGTATTGGTAGTTATATCATCTTCCCTATATAAGACCTGTTACTGTGTGGATCTCTTTAGGTAGATTAATGTATTGTTACTTATATTATCTTCCCTATATAAGACCTGTTACTGTGTGGATCTCTTTAGGTAGATTAATGTATTGGTAGTTATATCATCTTCCCTATATAAGACCTGTTACTGTGTGGATCTCTTTAGGTAGATTAATGTAGTGTTACTTATATTATCTTCCCTATATA
>NW_013881255.1:0-292 GCF_000517525.1 Limulus polyphemus
CCCAGTGCAATGCCTAGTTTAATAGTTAGTATAGGTCTAAGTATGCCTATAATATAGGTTACAATTTGTATGATGATGATGGACCTAGGGGTATAGAAATAAAGTTATAACTGCAATTAGACCTAAAGTCTAGTACATTAGGTGATGTAAGACATGATTTACAATCAGCCAACACAATTACAAACCATTACATTAGCCCTATGATGTTTACTCGATCTAGATCTAGGCCTTGCCTGTTGCATATCTTGCCAATCTTCCACCCCAGTTAATGTTACATCAATCTCGTATTTTC
>NW_013881256.1:0-291 GCF_000517525.1 Limulus polyphemus
TCTTTTAGTTTACCTAAAAGTTGAGACAGTCTAGTACCTTCGTAGAGTCTCTCCTAGTTTACTTAAGAGATGAGACAGTCCACTATTGTTGTAGAGTCTCTCTTAGTTTACTTAAGAGATGAGACAGTCCACTATCTTCGTAGAGTCTTTCTTAATTTATCTAAGAGATGACACCGTCTACTACCTTCGTAGAGTCTCTCCTAGTTTACCTATGAGATGACACAGTCAACTACCTTCGTAGAGTCTCTCATTGTTTACCTAAGAGATGAGACAGTCTACTTTTTTCGTAGA
>NW_013881257.1:0-293 GCF_000517525.1 Limulus polyphemus
AAGGTTAACGATAAAGTATTATGTCGCGTCAAATGTTAAAAAAAATTGAACTTTCGCTCATTCAGAGTAAAAATAATCCAAAAGGAGCGGTTTATTTTGCAATAAGACGTCATGATCTGTTAGATGTGGCTGATATGGGTTGAATAATCTTATATTTAAAGCACTATTTTTGTTTATTATACCTGAAGGAAAAAAAGAAAAATCGAAGCTCGCCTATTTTGATATAGGATTATGGAATAAATATTGGGAATTTCGATGAAAGGATGTCCATTCTGAATAGTATACATCAAGGG
>NW_013881258.1:0-292 GCF_000517525.1 Limulus polyphemus
CCCTCACTTGCCATAAATACCACACATACTAGGCTTCCCTCACTTGTCATAAATACCACACATACTAGGCTTCCCTCACTTGCCATAAATACCACACGTACTAGGCTTCCCTCACTTGAAATAAATACCACACATACTAGGCTTCCCTCACTTGCCATAAATACCACACATACTAGGCTTCCCTCACTTGCCATAAAAACCACATATACTAGGCTTCCCTCACTTGCTATAAAGACCAAACATACTAGGCTTCCCTCACTTGCTATAAATACCACACCTACTAGGCTTCCCT
>NW_013881259.1:0-292 GCF_000517525.1 Limulus polyphemus
ATAGTTAGTTATCTTAGTTAGTTATTATAGTTAGTTATCTTAGCTGGTTATTATAGTTTGTTTTATAGTTAGTTATCTTAGTTGGTTAATATAGTTAGTTATCTTAGTTGGTTATTATAGTAAGTTATCTTAGTTAGTTATTATAGTTAGTTATCTTAGTTGGTTAATATAGTTAGTTATCTTAGTTGGTTATTATAGTAAGTTATCTTAGTTGGTTATTATATTTAGTTATCTTAGTTGGTTATTATAGTTAGTTATTATAGTTAGTTATCTTAGTTGGTTATTATATTTA
>NW_013881260.1:0-292 GCF_000517525.1 Limulus polyphemus
GGACTGAAAGTAAAGTGTTAAATGTTGTTTAATTATTGGACTGAAGTTAAAGTGTTAAATGTTGTTTAATTACTGAGCTGAAGTTAAAGTATTGAATATTGTTCAATTACTGGACTGAAGTTAAAGTGTTAAATACTGTTTAATTACTGGGCTGAAGATAGTATTAAATATCTACATTTGGTTCCACTTCATCATCATCAACTCCTTCAGTCACTTTGACTTCAGCTTGATGGCTCCTGGTTAGTCCAACCTCTCTTTTAACACTTACCGGAATTTGGCCTTTGTTGTTCCC
>NW_013881261.1:0-281 GCF_000517525.1 Limulus polyphemus
GCTGGATATTTTTGCTTGAGATGTATTTGGTCAAACATACATAAACAAATTTTTAAGTTTTCAATATCCATAATTTATTTACATTTCTAACATATATCTAGTTAAACATTGTTTGTTTGTTTGCTTTTGTCTCGTATATTTTCACCCGAGCTGCTGCGTTAGTGCCAAAATGATTCTATGTATGATATTTTATTAATATGAATTGAGCTTAGTTTCGAAATCAAATACTCGTTACTTTTGTATCAACATTTAACCGAAGTTCAGTAACTAAATAGGATGCC
>NW_013881262.1:0-290 GCF_000517525.1 Limulus polyphemus
ATCACTAGTTAAAGTATAAAGGTTTATCATGTAACTTACTTACCCTTGACTAGTTAAAGTATAAAGGTTTATCATGTAACTTATTTACCCTTGACTAGTTAAAGTATAAAGGTTTATCATGTAACTTACTTACCCATGACTAGTTAAAGTATAAAGGTTTATCATGTAACTTACTTACCCATCACTAGTTAAAGTATAAAGGTTTATCATGTAACTTACTTACCCATGACTAGTTAAAGTATAAAGGTTTATCATGTAACTTACTTACCCATCACTAGTTAAAGTATAAA
>NW_013881263.1:0-291 GCF_000517525.1 Limulus polyphemus
TCTAGCGTTTACCCAACTGCAGTGAAAGGGTTAAACCAACAGCTAGTGTTTACCCAACTGCAGTGAAAGGGTTAAACCAACATCTAGCGTTTACCCAACTGCAGTGAAAGGGTTAAACCAACAGCTAGTGTTTATCCAACTGCAGTGAAAGGGTTAAGCCAACAGCTAGTGTTTATCCAACTGCATTGAAAGGGTTAAGCCAGCATATAGTGTTTATATAAACTGCAGTGAAAGGGTTAAGCCAACATATAGTGTTTACCCAACTGCAGTGAAAGGGTCAAGCCAACAGCT
>NW_013881264.1:0-721 GCF_000517525.1 Limulus polyphemus
TATTCAACGATAATATGTACTGTCAGTAAGAAAACACAAGATTAAACAATATTGTGTCCTGTCAATAAAAAGACACAAGATTTAACGATACTGTGTAGTGTCAATAAGAAGACACAAGATTTAACGATACTGTGTACTGTCAATAAGAAGACACACGAATTAGCAATACTGTGTACTATCAATAAAAAGACACAAGATTTAACGATACTATGTACTGTCAATAAGAAGACACAAGATTTAACGATACTGTGTACTTTCAATAAGAAGACACAAGATTTAACGATAATGTGTTTATTGACAGAACACAGTATCGTTAAATCTTGTGTCTTCTTATTGACAGAACACAGTATCGTTGTCTTCTTATTGACAGAACACAGTATCGTTAAATCTTGTGTCTTCTTCGTTAAATCTTGTGTCTTCTTATTGACAGTAAACAGTATTGTTAAATCTTGGGTCTTCTTATGGACAGTACACAGTATCGTTAAATCTTGTGTCTTCTTATTGACAGTACACATATAAGAAGACACAAGATTTAACGATACTGTGTACTGTCAAGAAGAAGACACACGATTTAGCAATACTGTGTACTGTACAATAAAGACACAAGATTTAACGATACTGTGTACTGTCAATAAGAAGACACAAGATTTAACGATACTGTGTACTGTCAATAAGAAGACACAAGATTTAACGATACTGTGTACTGTCAATAAGAAGACAC
>NW_013881265.1:0-293 GCF_000517525.1 Limulus polyphemus
AGTTAAAAGGGATATTTATCATCAAGTAAAAAAGTTAACCGTGTTTATAGACAGTTAAAAGGGATATTTATCATCAAGGAAAAGTTAACCGTGTTTATCAACAGATAAATAGTAGTAATTATCATCAAGTAAAAAAATTAACCGTGTTTATAGACAGTTAAAAGGGATATTTATCATCAAGGAAAAGTTAACCGTGTTTATAGACAGATAAATAGTGATATTTATCATCAAGTAAAGAAGTTAACCGTGTTTATAGACAGATAAATAGTGATATTTATCATCAAGTAAAGAAG
>NW_013881266.1:0-291 GCF_000517525.1 Limulus polyphemus
GAACGTTAATGAAAAAATTTCAAGAAGATCCGTCCAAATGGAATGAAGTACTGGTACAAAACGCAAAACGTTCCATAACTCCCTTAAAACAAAGAGTAGGAAGGTAAAACTCTGCATATTTCTACGCAACGTTAAAGTGTACCTACATATTAAATTTGGTGAAGAATCATCAATTTATGACCCTCTGGTAACAAGAAATCAAAAAACAATCAGTAACCAAATGCTTCCCTGCAGTACACATACGCTTTCAGAAAAGCCAATAAAAGAGTAACATAAGACGACCACAAAATT
>NW_013881267.1:0-362 GCF_000517525.1 Limulus polyphemus
TTTATATAGATCACAACCATACTTGTAAGTTTAGTATTGAACAGATAGTCCTACAAGCAATCAACACAACTTTATATAGATCACAACCGATACTTCTAAATATTTATTATTTACGAAATACGTCTCCAAATAATCAAGACAACTTTATATAGTTCAGACCCTATACTTTTAACTTATTATTGGTCAGAATGGTTTACAAACAATAAATATAACTCTATATAGATCAAAACCAATACTTTTAAATTTATTATGGACGAGATAGTTTTACAAACAATTAATAGTATTAATGAAAGATAAGAGTGAACTCAAAGAGAAAAACAGAATACAAAACATTTCACTGTACGAAAGGCAGGAGTGAACTC
>NW_013881268.1:0-292 GCF_000517525.1 Limulus polyphemus
GTTTTATTAACGAGTATGTTTCTTTTGTCTTGTGAGTCAGGGTATTTGTTTTGTTTTATTACCAAGAATGTTTCTTTTGTCTTGTGACTCAGGGTATTTGTTTTGTTTTATTAACGATGATGTTTCCTTTGTCTTGTTAGCCAGGGTACTTGTTTTGTTTTATTAACGAGAATGTTTCCCTTGTCTTGTTAGCCAGGGTACTTGTTTTGGTTTATTAACGAGAATGTTTCTTTTGTCTTGTGAGTCAGAGTATTTGTTTTGTTTTATTAACGAGAATGTTTCTTTTGTCTTG
>NW_013881269.1:0-292 GCF_000517525.1 Limulus polyphemus
TAGGCTACTTCCATTTCTAAATGGTTGAACGATACTAGGCTACTTCCATTTCTAAATGGTTGAACGATACTAGTCTACTTCCATTTCTAAATGGTTGAACGATACTAGGCTACTTCCATTTCTAAATGGTTGAACGATACTAGTCTACTTCCATTTCTAAATGGTTGAACGATACTAGGCTACTTCCATTTCTGAATGGTTGAACGATACAAGTCTACTTCCATTTCTAAATGGTTGAACGATACTAGGCTACTTCCATTTCTGAATGGTTGAACGATACTAGTCTACTTCC
>NW_013881270.1:0-292 GCF_000517525.1 Limulus polyphemus
TTTCTTGCTGTATCATCTCCCCTGTGTTGAAGTTGCCAGCATTGAGCTCTCTTGTACCCAGGTTTGTTACAGTGCCAGCAAAGTCCCTCAAACCTCTCTGAAAGCTGACCTTCTCTGGCCTTGAATCCAGATGACTGTACCAACCTCAGTACCTTTGTGCTGGACTTAACGTAGGATTCAAATTCGAGAGCTCTGGCCATTGCATCCTGCATGGTAGAGGGGTGTGCTTGCTTCACTTGTATCTTAAGTTGTGAACTGTCCATATCATCTACGAATTGATCTCTCAGCAACC
>NW_013881271.1:0-292 GCF_000517525.1 Limulus polyphemus
ATAACCACCATACTCATCTTTAGCCTTACTTGGTACAACTACTCCAGGAACACTTAGGTTTAACTCTGGTTATCGAATTTATAACCCCCATACTCATCTTTAGCGTTATTTGTTACAACAACTCATCGAATAACTAGATGTAACTCTAGTTACCGAATTTATAACCACCATACTCATTTTTAGCATTACTTGGTACAACTACTCAATGAACAACTAGGTGTAACTCTAGTTACGGAATTTATAACCACCATACTCATCTTTAGCCTTACTTGGTACAACTACTCCATGAACA
>NW_013881272.1:0-291 GCF_000517525.1 Limulus polyphemus
ATGGAGTAATTGTACCAAGTAAGGCTAAAGATGAGTATGGTGGTTATAAATTCGGTAACTAGAGTTACACCTAGGTGTTCGTGGAGTTGTTGTACCAAATAACGCTAAAGATGTGTATGGTGTTTACAAGTTCGGTAACTAGAGTTACATCTAGGTGATCGTGGAGTTGCTGTACCAAATAACGCTAAAGGTGAGTATGAGGTTATAAATTCGGTAACTAGAGTTAAACCTAAGTGTTCCTGGAGTAGTTGTACCAAGTAAGGCTAAAGATGAGTATGGTGGTTATATATT
>NW_013881273.1:0-292 GCF_000517525.1 Limulus polyphemus
CACAATTCATACAACATTCAGCCTTGATAATGGATGCAGAATGTATTCGAAACGCGTCGGCCAACTCATCGCTAGCTACAACTTTTACCCGTTGTTCTAACAACGTTAAGACGGCTTATCGACTTCTTGAGAAGAATTCTAAGAAGAAAGTAAACCTACAGACATCGGTCTTGTTTAACAAAATCTGCCTACAAGAGATAGATAATTAAAGAAGCGAACAGTACTGACGGTAACATAAAGTGTGAATTTGTACTCGTAGAGAGAAAAGTTATCGAGACTGTGGATTTACTGG
>NW_013881274.1:0-336 GCF_000517525.1 Limulus polyphemus
GGTTACTGTACTATAAATTGTTCACAGCCAGTAAGACCTTCAATAAAGAGTGTAGGGTTTCGACTACTGTAATATAAATTGTTCAGAGCCAGTAAGACCTCCAATAAAGAGTGTAGGGTTTCGACTACTGTAATATGATTGTTCAGAGCCAGTAAGACCTCTAATAACGATTGTAGGGTTTCGGCTACTGTAATATAAATTGTTCACAGCCAGTAAGACCTCTAATAACGAGTGTAGGGTTTCGGCTACTGTAATATAAATTGTTCAGAGCCAGTAAGACCTCTAATAACTAGCCGAAACCCTACACTCATATTACAGAAATTGTTCAGAGCCAGT
>NW_013881275.1:0-449 GCF_000517525.1 Limulus polyphemus
GGTAGGTCTTTTAATACAGATGGATAGTGGCTGGTAGGTGTTTTAATACAGATGGATAGTGGCTGGTAAGTCTTTTAATACAGATGGATAGTGGCTGGTAAGTCTTTTAATACAGATTGATAGTGGCTGGTAGGTCTTTTAATACAGATGGATAGTGTCTGGTAGGTCTTTTAATATAGATGGATAGTGGGTGGTAGGTCTTTTAATACAGATGGATAGTGGCTGGTAAGTCTTTTAATACAGATGGATAGTGGCTGGTAGGTCTTTCATTATATATGGATAGTGGCTGGTTTCTGTATTAAAAGACCTACCAGCCATTATTCATATATAATGAAAGACCTTTGGATAGTGGCTGGTAGGTCTTTCATTATATATGGATAGTGGCTGGTAGGTCTTTCATTATATATGGATAGTGGCTGGTACGTCTTTTAATATAGATGAATGGTAAC
>NW_013881276.1:0-1025 GCF_000517525.1 Limulus polyphemus
ATGTAATGTAACCACTTTATCTTTTGGTGCCACTGCACCATGCGGTAATGTAAGCACTTTATCTTTTGGTGCCACTGCACCATGCGGTAATGTAAGCACTTTATCTTTTGGTGCTACTGCTTCCATGATGTAATGTAACCACTTTATTATTTGGTGCTACTGCATCCTTGATGTAATGTAACCACTTTATCTTTTGGTGCCACTGCACCATGCTGTAATGTAAGTACTATATCTTTTGGTGCCACTGCACCATGCTGTAATGTAAGTATTTTATCTTTTGGTACTACTGCTTCCATGATGTAATGTAACCACTTTATCTTTTGGTGCCACTGCACCATGTTGTAATGTAAATAAATGGTGTGAGGTGAAGTAACGAGGATAATTCAAGCACTTTATCTTTTGGTACTACTGCTTCCATGATGTAATGTAACCACTTTATCATTTGGTGCTACTGCATCCATGATGTAATGTAACCACTTTATCTTTTGGCGCTACTGCTTCCATGATGTAATGTAACCACTTTATCTTTTGGTGCTACTGCATCCATGATGTAATGTAACCACTTTATCTTTTGGTGCCACTGCACCATGTTGTAATGTAAATAAATGGTGTGAGATGAAGTAACGAGGATAATTCAAGAAAAAATTACGTGTTATTCACAGAAGGATTTGTCTCCGTAGATGGCACATTTTCTCCATAAAAACAAATGTATTGGAATAAGGTGAAACTGAGCGCAAAGTTTTCAATAAACATATAATTTGGATGGTCGTTCGTCAATGATTAACGTATAAAGGATTTCAGTTCAGAAAAACGCCTGAGGCTGAAGAGCTTTACAGTTTACTCCAACATTGAATTTCTATAAAAGTTTGATGCTAACCTGATAATCGCATTAATTTGACGAACTATTTGAAAAATATATTGTTAAACAATATCAGTTGACGTTCGTAGTGATGTACATGAAAATAGAATACTTTTCTCTGTCGGTCAAGGAAATAACACATATGAGTATACACAGTGACACTGTT
>NW_013881277.1:0-292 GCF_000517525.1 Limulus polyphemus
GAATGTTTAATATGAACTGATATAAGGTTATAGATACTACTTATAATAATTTGGTGTTATATTTTGTCATTATATATGTTTTGGTTAGGTTGTTTTGTGATAGGTGAAATGTTGAATAACACATCTTTCTACAGGTGTCTGATAAAATTGTTTGCTGTTCTAATAAATCGTTCATGATGCTCTTAGAACCTGTCTCTTTATACACATTACATATGTACATGCTTAATATAACATACATTTCCCAGTTCGATAGTACTAGGTGTATTTGTAATCCATCTTAATAATAATGATC
>NW_013881278.1:0-292 GCF_000517525.1 Limulus polyphemus
AAGGTTCATTATAAATACTAATGCTAAAACTACTCGTCAAGACAAACATAGTGTATATCAAGTAAAACTGAGGTTCCCCTCAATGTTACCATATCAGAATAATCATAGCAGAGAGGAAGTTTGAGGTTCATTGTAAATATTAATTCTGAAACTACTCGTGAAAATATATTTTCTCATTCGCAAACTTCTAAAAGGTGACCACCCCCATAATGATTTGGTTATACTAGTAATAATGCAAATATTTTTATTTCTGTTCCACAAATTTAACAATAGTTACGAAGTTCAAGGAGCT
>NW_013881279.1:0-326 GCF_000517525.1 Limulus polyphemus
CTATCGTTACCAAACTGTTTAACATCTCATTCTTCTATCGTTACCAAACTGTTTAACATCTCATTCTACTATCGTTACCGAACTGTTTAACATCTCATTCTTCTATCGTTACCGAACTGTTTAACATCTCATTCTTCTATCGTTACCAAACTGTTTAACATGTCATTCTTCTATCGTTACCAAACTGTCTAACATCTCATTCTTCTATCGTTACCAAACTGTTTAACATCTCATTCTTCTATCGTTACCAAACTGTCTAACATCTCATTCTTCTATCGTTACCAAACTGTTTAAGAATGAGATGTTCCTATCGTTACCAAACTGTC
>NW_013881280.1:0-315 GCF_000517525.1 Limulus polyphemus
TTTATAAATTCCATAACTAGAGTTACACCTATGTATTCGTGGAGTTGTTGTACCAAATAACGCTAAAGAGAGTATGGTGGTTATATATTCGGTAACTAGAGATACACCTAGGTGTTTATGGAGTAGTTGTACCAAGTAAGGCTAAAGATGAGTATGGTGGTTATAAATACTGTAATTAGAGTTACACCCAGGTGTTCATGAAGTAGTTGTACCAAGTAAGGCTAAAGATGAGTATGGTGGTTATAAATTCGGTAACTAGAGCAACACCTAGGTGTTCGTGGAGTTGTTGTACCAAATAATGCTAAAGATGAGTAT
>NW_013881281.1:0-293 GCF_000517525.1 Limulus polyphemus
TTTTGAAAGTAAGTGTTTCGCGCCCTGCTTGGGAGAAGGTGTCTAGTCTAAGCCCTGTGACAAAGCACTATTGGGCACAATGGGACCAGTTAAAGCTTGAAGATGGTATTCTTCTCCGGAGATGGGAAACTACAGATGGGAAATTGACGACTTGGCAAACGGTTATACCGAAAAAGTTACGGGAAGTTGTGCTGAGTCAATCCCATGATAATTTAACAGGAGAACATCTCGGAATTAAGAAGACATTGAGTCACCTACGACAAAGATTTTACTGGATAGGTATGAGGCGAGAT
>NW_013881282.1:0-292 GCF_000517525.1 Limulus polyphemus
GTACTCAGTCTCCTTATATATTGTACACAGTCTCCTTGTCCATTGTACTCAGTCTCCTTGTACATTGTACTCAGTCTCCTTGTGCATTGTACTCAGTCTCCTTGTGTATTGTACAGAGTCTTGTTGTCCATTGTACTCAGTCTCCTTGTGCATTGTACTCATTCTCCTTGTGCATTGTACTCAGTCTCCTTGTGCATTGTACTCAGTCTCCTTGTGCATTGTTCTCAGTCTCCTTGTGCATTGTTCTCAGTCTCCTTATACATTGTACTCAGTCTCCTTGTGCATTGTACTC
>NW_013881283.1:0-292 GCF_000517525.1 Limulus polyphemus
ACACATACACACACACAGTTGTCTATTTAGCAGCTTACCAATAACTCTCATACTAATAACTGTTATATACTTAGTGACTTTCTATGCAAGTTGAACAATGTATATTATATGTCAGAAACTTTCTATATAAAATGAACAATTTTATTTATACACCTGGAAAAAAGTTAAGCACCCCCAAATATTTTTCAGGATTGCTTATTGAAAATAAGGTTTAATTTTCATGATGTTGAGCAATGTTCATAATTTCAAACATAATTAAAAGGATGTGAGCGTTCAGGTGTGACATTTAAAT
>NW_013881284.1:0-292 GCF_000517525.1 Limulus polyphemus
GCTTTACATGGCACATCTACTCCATGAACACCTAGGTGTAACTATAGTTACCAAATTTATAACCACCATACTCATCCTTAGTATTATTTGGTACACCAACTCCACGAACACCTAGGTGTAAGTCTAGTTACCGAATTTATAACCAATATACTTATCGTTAGCGTTATTTGGTACAACAACTCCACGAACACCTACGTGTAACTCTAGTTACCGAATTTGTAACCACCATACTCATCTTTAGGGTTATTTGGTACAACAACTCCACGAACACCTAGGTGTAACTGTAGTTACC
>NW_013881285.1:0-435 GCF_000517525.1 Limulus polyphemus
CATTATGATGTTTTTAATTTTGGCATGCATTTGTAATTATAACTTTATTTTATAAAACAAGTGAATACACAGGGTCTTTATGACCTTAAGATGTATTGTACAATGACATACTGTTGTAATTAGAACAGTATTTTATGTAAAAAGTGAATACACGTGGTCTTTATGACCTTATGATGTAATGTACTATGACATGCTGTTGTCATTATAACTGTATTTTATATAACAAGTGAATACAAGGGGTCTTTATGACATAAAGGATGTATTCAAGTTTGGCATTCTGTTGTAATTATCACTGTATTGTATATAACAGGTGAATGCACGTGGTTTATGACCTTATGATGTATTGTACTACGACATGTTGTTGTAATTATAACTGTATTTTATATAACAAGTGAATACACCGGGTCTTTATGACCTAAAGGATGTATTGTACTG
>NW_013881286.1:0-292 GCF_000517525.1 Limulus polyphemus
CTTGTTATAAATTTATAGAATAATTAACCTTGAATTGTTTATCATAAACCACGTAATTACTCCTCTTTAACTACTTGTTATAAATTTATAGAATAATTAACCTTGAATTGTTTATTATAAACCACGAAATTACTCCTCTTTAACTATTTGTTATAAATTTATAGAATAATTAACCTTGAATTGTTTATTATAAACCACGTAATTACTCCTCTTTAACTACTTGTTATAAATTTATAGAGTAATTAACCTTGAATTGTTTATTATAAACCACGTAATTACTCCTCTTTAACTA
>NW_013881287.1:0-214 GCF_000517525.1 Limulus polyphemus
GTTAAAGTGTACCTACAATACCAAATTTGGTGAAGAATCATATATTTAGGACCCTCTGGTAACAAGAAATCGAAAAACAATCAGTAACCAAAAGCTTCACTGCAGTACACATACGCTTTCAGAAAAGCCAATAAAAGAGTAACATAAAACGACCACAAAAGTCGCAAAAATGATAAAAAAGGTTAGAATTTTGCATGTGAATTCGCAAGCATGC
>NW_013881288.1:0-868 GCF_000517525.1 Limulus polyphemus
CACTATCCATATACAATGAAAGACCTACCAGTCACTATCCATCTATAATAAAAGATCTACCAGCCACTATCCATCTGTATTAAAACTCCTACCAGCCACTATCCATCTGTATTAAAAGACCTGCCAGTCATATCCATCTGTATTAAAAGACCTACCAGCCACTATCCGTCTGTAATAAAGGTATTTTATTATAGATAGATAATAGATGAAAGGTATATGGATAGTGACAGGTAGGTGTTTTATTATAGATGGATAGTCACTGGTAGGTGTTTTATTATAGATAGATAGTGGCTGGTATTATAATTAAACACCTACCAGTCACTATCTATCTGTATTTAAAGACATACCAGCCACTATCCATCTGTATTAAAAGACCTACCAGTCACTATCCATCTATAATAAAAGACATACCTGTTACCATCTATCTATATTAAAAGACATACCATCCACTATCCATATATAATGAAAGACCTACCAGTCACTATCCATCTATAATAAAAGACCTACCACTTACCATCCATCTGTATTAAAAGATCTATCAGCCACTATCCATCTGAATTAAAAGACCTATCAGCCTCTGTCCATCTGTATTAAAATACCTACCAGTCACTATCCGTCTGTAATAAAATACCATTCATTTATTATCTATCAATAATAAAAGACCTACCATCCACTATCCATATATAATGAAAGACATATCAGCCACTATCCATCTGTATTAAAAGACCTACCAATCACTATCCATCTGTATTAAAAGACTTACTAGACACTATCTATCTGTATTAAAAGACCTACCAGTCACTATCCATGTATAATAAAAGACCTACCAGTCACTATCCTTCTATAAAAAACATCTATCAGTCACTAA
>NW_013881289.1:0-292 GCF_000517525.1 Limulus polyphemus
GGGAGACTATAGTAATTAATCACCAACATATGAGAAACTATAGTAACTTAATCAACAACGTATGGAGAAACCATAGTAACTTAATCAACAATATACGGGGAGACTATAGTAACTTAATCACCAACATATGGAGAGACTATAGTAATTTAATCAACAACATATGGGGAGACTATAGTAACTTAATTAACAACATATGTGGAGACTATAGTAACTTAATCGACAACATATGGGGAAACTATAGTAACTTAATCAACAACATATGGGGAGACTATAGTACTTCAATCAACAAAGT
>NW_013881290.1:0-291 GCF_000517525.1 Limulus polyphemus
TGAATATTGTGGATATAAATTCGGTAACTAGAGTTACACATAAGTGTTCATGGAGTAGTTGTATCAAGTAAGGCTAAGGATGAGTATGGTGGTTATAAATTCTGTAACTAGAGTTGCACCTACATGTTCATGGAGTAGTTGTACCAAGTAAGGCTAAAGATGAGTATGGTGATTATAAATTCGGTAATTAGAGTTACACCTAGGTGTTCATGGAGTAGTTGTACCAAGTAAGGCTAAAGATGAGTATGGTGGATATAAATTGGGTAACTAGAGTTACACCTAAGTGTTCAT
>NW_013881291.1:0-293 GCF_000517525.1 Limulus polyphemus
AATAACAAAATAGATAGACAGATATTAACTTGTTTATTTTACTTCTCTTTCCAGCTGCCATTTAGTTGATCAAACCTGAGAATTTGAAAAAGTACTGTAAAGTGTGAAGTACTTAAGTTAAACAAGACAATGTTAGTAATACAGATAATAAATTACAGACAAGACTGTCAAACTTTGTATCAAACTGTTGGTGAAACTTCTGTATCTAGATACGTACCGTATCGACTACCATGATGAGATACGTACCGTATCGACTACCATGATGACATACGTACCGTATCGACTACCATGAT
>NW_013881292.1:0-292 GCF_000517525.1 Limulus polyphemus
ACTATTTCCAGAGTTAAGGACTATGTTATAAGATAGGGCTATTTCCAGAGTTAAGGACTATGTTATAAGATAGGACTATTTCCAAAGTTAAAGACAATTGTAAGACAGGACTATTTCCAAAGTTAAGGACTATGTTGTAAGATAGGACTATTTCCAGAGTTAAGGACTATGTTGTAATATAGGACTATTTCCAGAGTTAAGGACTTTGTTGTAAGATAGGACTATTTCCAAAGTTAAAGACAATTGTAAGACAGGACTATTTCCAAAGTTAAGGACTATGTTGTAAGATAGG
>NW_013881293.1:0-292 GCF_000517525.1 Limulus polyphemus
TTCCCTGCAGTACACATACGCTTTCAGAAAAGCCAAAAAACGAGTAACATAAAACGACCCCAAAAGTCGCAAAAATGATAATAGAAGGCTAGAAATTTGCATGTGAATACGCAAGAATGCAACGAACGTTCATACAATATATGGAGATGATCCGTCCAAATGGAACGACGTACTGGTACAAAACGCAAAACCTTCCATAACTCCATTAAAACAAACAGTAGGAAGGTAAAACTCTGCATATTACTACGCAACGTTGAAGTGTACCTACATACCAAATTTGGTGAAGAATCAT
>NW_013881294.1:0-292 GCF_000517525.1 Limulus polyphemus
GAAAAAAAGGCAACAAAAGCAGTATGCTGCTTTATGTAGAGGTCAACCAGGAAGGATTGACCTCTTGTCCATTCAGAAGGCATCGTTTGAACCAAAATGTAGTCATAGAATGCCCATCTTTGGCATTAAATGGACCTTCTTTATGTTGAAATTTATGTGCTCCAACTTTAACAATTTCTATGTGATGTGCATATCTTACAACTGCTGAGCCTGTTGAATCAAACTTCATAAATCCAATATCCTTGTGTGTTAAAATATTTATTAGGTCATCTTCTTATAGCTTAACAACACT
>NW_013881295.1:0-292 GCF_000517525.1 Limulus polyphemus
AGAAAAACTGTTGTCTGAAAGATCACCTTGAATAAATAAATCAAAATTTGGGAAGTAATTTTTATGTTTCTTTGTACACTATGTGCTTAAACTTTCTAACAAGTATTTTAAATATTTTCACTTTGATAATAATATGTATTCGCTAGCTCAAATATTATCAAACAACAATACGTAATATTTATCATAATTTTTAGTATTATTGGCTTCTAGACTTCGTCACACTTCGACTCTTAAACTGTTACATTTAAAATACATTATTGATTTGGTGTTTTCGCATTATAAACAGCACGCT
>NW_013881296.1:0-290 GCF_000517525.1 Limulus polyphemus
GCACCAGAAAAAAAAAAACCTCTAAAATCGTGGTTGTGAATAAATAAAGTTCCTAAGCTTTTAACCTAAAATAAACGCTCAAAGTCCTCGATTTTTTTTTCATTTTATTGGTCCTAAATGCTTAGAATATCTTGTGTGAAGTGGGGAGAGAAGAGTGTAACTACGAGCATTTAACCCAGTTTTTAGAGTTATAAGTCCTCAGACTTACTGCTGTGCTACTACGGGATCTAATGTTGTTCAATGTTAGTTTTATCTATTACTCATTTTTTCGTTGTTTGTAGGCAAGTTAC
>NW_013881297.1:0-292 GCF_000517525.1 Limulus polyphemus
ATTAGCCAGTAACAAACATTGTTTGTCTAATCATTAGTCAATACCAAACATTGTTTATTGAACCTTTAGCCAATATCTACCATTAATCATCTAACCATTAGACCAATACCAAACATTGTTCATCTAACCATTAGCCAGTAACAAACATTGTTTGTCTAATCATTAGTCAATACCAAACATTGTTTATTGAACCTTTAGCCAATATCTACCATTAATCATCTAACCCTTAGCCAATACCAAACATTGTTCATCTAACCATTAGTCAATACCAAACATTGTTCATCTAACCATT
>NW_013881298.1:0-292 GCF_000517525.1 Limulus polyphemus
ATATTTAACAACCAAATTAGTAAGTTATTTTTATACCGGCAATTGTAAACAATTCGGTTACTTAACAATCAAATTAGTAAGTTATTTTTATACCGGCAGCAGTAAACCAATTCGGTTACTTAACAATCAAATTAGTAAGTCATTTTTATACCGGCAATTGTAAATCACTTCGGATACTTAACAATCAAATTAGTAAGTTATTTTTATACCGGCAATTGTAAGTCACTTCGGATACTTAACAATCAAATTAGTAAGTTATTTTTATACCGGGAGCAGTAAACCACTTCGGATA
>NW_013881299.1:0-665 GCF_000517525.1 Limulus polyphemus
GAAGTTGAAATCGGTAAAATACAAATCTAAGTACATTCAAAATATACTAGTGAAGTTGAAATAGGTAAAATACAAATCAAAGTACATTCAAAATACACTAGTGAAATTGAAGTCGGTAAAATACAAATCAAAGTACATTCAAAATACACTAGTGAAGTTGAAGTCGGTAAAATACAAATCAAAGTACATTCAAAGTACACTAGTGAAGTTGAAATCGGTAAAATACAAATCAAAGTACATTCAAAATACACTAATGAAGTTGAAGTTGGTAAAATACAAATCAAAGTACAATCAAAATATACTAGTGAAGTTGAAATCGGTAAAATACAAATCAAAGTACACTAGTGAAGTTGAAGTCGGTAAAATACAAACCTACATTCAAAGTACACTAGTGAAGTTGAAATCGGTAAAATACAAATCAAAGTACATTCAAAATACACTACTGAAGTTAAGGTCGGTAAAATAAAAATCAAAGTACATTCAAAATACACTAGTGAAATTGAAGTCGGTAAATACAATCCCAAGTACATTCAAAATATACTAGTGAAGTTGAAGTCGGTAAAATAAAATCAAAGTACATTCAAAATATACTAGTGAAGTTGAAATCGGTAAAATGCAAATCAAAGTACATTCAAAATACACTAGTGAAGTTGAAGTCGGTAAAA
>NW_013881300.1:0-1587 GCF_000517525.1 Limulus polyphemus
AAACCAATAGAAGATATGTTGTAAATAGATGAGTTAATAAACACATTGTCTGCAGAATAAAGTCAACAGTGGGTCATAGAACGATACTAGGTATTGTGTCCTTTTTAATCCAGTCGGTCTTAAACAAACACATGTAGATATGTAGTAAATATATGAGTTAATAAACAAATTGGCTGCAGATTAAAGTCAACAGTGGGTGATAGAACGATACTAGCTATTAGGTCCTGTTTAATCCAGTCGGACATAAGGAAACATATGTAGATATGTTGTAAATATATGAGTTAATTAACAAACTGGCTGCAGACTAAAGTCAACAGTGGGTATAGAACGATACTAGCTATTGGGCCGACTGGATTAAATAGCAACTTTAGTCTGCAACCAGTTTGTTAATTAACTCATATATTTACAACATATCTACATGTGTTTGTTTAAGATGGATTAAATAGATCCAATAACAATTATCGTTCTATGACCCACTGTTGACTAAGTCCGAGTATGACCCACTGTTGACTTTAGTCTGCAGAAAATGTGTTTATTAACTCATCTATTTACAACATATCTTCATTGGTTTCCTCGCACGATACTAGCTATTGGGTCTTATTTAATCCAGTCGGTCTTAAACAAACACGTGTAGATATGTTGTAAATATATGAGTTAATTAAGAAACTGGTTGCAGACTAAAGTCAACAGTGGGTCATAGAACGATATTTGTTATTGGATCTATTTAATCCACTCGGACTTGATTGTTAATTAACTAATATATTTACAACATATATACACGTGTTTGTTTAAGACCGACTGGATTAAATAGGACCCAATAGCTAGTATCGTTCAATGACCCACTGTTGAATTTAGTCTGCAGCCAATGTGTTTATTAACTCATCTATTTACAATATATATTCATTGGTTTCCTCAGGTCCGAGTGGATTAAATAGATCCAATAACAAATATCGTTCTATGACCCACTGTTGACTTTAGTCTGCAGACTATGTGTTTATTACCTCATCTATTTACAACATATCTTCATTGGTTTCCACTGGCTACAGACTAAAGTCAACAGTGGGTCAGAGAACGATACTAGCTACTGTTGACTTTAGTCTGCAGCCAATGTGTTAATTAACTCATATATTTACAACATATATACATGTATTTGTTTAAGACCGACTGGATTAAATAGGACCCAATAGCTAGTATCTTTCTTTGACCCACTGTTGACTTTAGTCTGCAACGAGTTTGTTAATTAACTCGTATATTTACAATATATTTACATGTGTTTGTTTAAGACCGACTGGAATAAATAGGACCCAAATTGGATCTATTTAATCCACTCGGACTTGAGGAAACCAATGAAGATATGTTGTAAAAAGATGAGTTAATAATCACATTGTCTGCAGACTAAAGTCAACAGTGGGTCATAGAACGATACTAGCTATTGGTTCCTATTTAATCCAGTCGGTCGTAAACAAACAGATGTAGATATGTTTTAAATATATGAGTTAATTAACACTTTGGCGGCAGACTAAGGTCAACAGTGGGTCATAGAACGATATTTGTTATTGGATCTATTTAATCCACTCGGACTTGAGG
>NW_013881301.1:0-292 GCF_000517525.1 Limulus polyphemus
AACTGTATTTTATATAACAAGTGAATACACCGGGTCTTTATGACCTTATGATGTATTGTACAATGACGTACTGTTGTAATTAGAAAAGTATTTTATATAACAAGTGAATACACGGGGTCTTTATGACCTTATGATGTATTGTACAATGACATACTGTTGTAATTATATCTGTATTTTATATAACAAGTGAATACACGGGGTCTTAAGGACCTTATGATGTATTGAAGTTTGGCATGCTGTTGTAATTATAACTGTATTTTATATAACAAGTGAATACACGGGGTCTTTATGA
>NW_013881302.1:0-292 GCF_000517525.1 Limulus polyphemus
GGTAACTAGAGTTACACATAAGTGTTCATGGAGTAGTTGTACCAATTAAGGCTTAAGATGAGTATGATAGTTATAAATTCGGTAATTATGGTTACAACTAGGTGTTTCTGGAGTAGTTGTACCAATTAAGGCTAAAGATGAGTTCGATAGTTATAAATTCGGTAACTATGGTTACAACTAGGTGTTTATGGAGTAGTTGTACCAAGTAAGGCTAAAGATGAGTATGATGGTTATAAATTCGGTAACTATAGTTACACCTTAGTGTTCATGGAGTAGTTGTACCAAGTAAGGC
>NW_013881303.1:0-292 GCF_000517525.1 Limulus polyphemus
ATTGACTGCAAGTTGTTCTGAAATGCATCTCCTTAGGGCATGTTTACTGCAAGCTGGTTTGAGATGCATCTCCTCAGGGCACGTTGACTGCAAGCTGGTTTGAGATGCATCTCCTCAGGGCACGTTGACTGCAAGCTGCTTTGAGATGCATCTCCTCAGGGCATGTTGACTGCAAGCTGCTTTGAGATGCATCTCCTCAGGGCATGTTGACTGCAAGCTGCTTTGAGATGCATCTCCTCAGGGCATGTTGACTGCAAGCTGGTTTGAGATACACCTCCTCAGGGCATGTTGA
>NW_013881304.1:0-202 GCF_000517525.1 Limulus polyphemus
CACAAGATTTAACTATACTGTGTACTGTCAATAAGAAGACACAAGATTTAACGATACTGTGTACTGTCAATAAGAAGAGACAATATTCGACGATAATGTGTACTGTCAGTAAGAAAACATAAGATTTAACAATAAGGTGTCCTGTCAATAACAAGACACAAGATTTAACGATACTGTGTACTGTCAATAAGAAGACAACAAG
>NW_013881305.1:0-291 GCF_000517525.1 Limulus polyphemus
CGAAATCCTCTAACAAAATATGTTTTCACTTGAAGGCAACAGTTTATTAATCATTCACACACAATGTTATATACGTTCAGTACGGCAAAATCCTCTAACAAAATATGTTTTCACTTGAAGGCAACAGTTTATTAACCATTCACACACAATGTTATATACGTTCAGTAAGGCAAAATCCTCTAACGAAATATGTTTTCACTTGAAGACAACAGTTTATTAATCATTCACACACACTGTTATATACGTTCAGTAAGGCAAAATCCTCTAACAAATATGTTTTCACTTGAAGGC
>NW_013881306.1:0-290 GCF_000517525.1 Limulus polyphemus
GTGTCTTCTTATTGACAGTACACAGTATCGTTAAATCTTGTGTCTTCTTATTGACAGTACACAGTATTGTTAAATCTAGTGTCTTCTTATTGACAGTACACACTATCGTTAAATACTTGTGTCTTCTTATTGACAGTACACAGTATCGCTAAATCTTGTGTCTTCTTATTGACAGTACACAGTATCGTTAAATCTTGTGTCTTCTTATTGACAGTACACAGTATCGTTAAATCTTGTGTCTTCTTATTGACAGTACACAGTATCGTTAAATCTTGTGATTTCTTATCGAC
>NW_013881307.1:0-523 GCF_000517525.1 Limulus polyphemus
AAAATGCTTTACTAGCAAATAACATGTAAAACTACACACCAAATCACTTCATGTCTTAAAACTTATGTATTTAACTAAAATTACTTGAAAAAAAGATGTGCTAACAACACAATTTTATAACGTAGCTAGTATACTGCTCAGATTTTGTTGACTTTACTACAATAATAAAATTTCTATCAACATTCAATTAAATATTTTAGTAAATATTTAAAAGTTTAATTAAATATTTTATTAAAAGTTGCCACCTTTAATTCTCCACAGAATATTAACAAAGAAACATTGTGGCACAATGTGCATACATAATCTGTAATGTGATATGAGGTTCTCAACCCTCACCACTCAATTTACTCAATTAAAGAAACATTAACAACTAACTTTTAATAGTTATAAGAAGTATACTGTACCAGTAGCCACAAACAATTACTAAACAAAAATGAAGAAGATACATATAAATATAATATTTGTTTTTTAACACGTAATGCATACCTCAGGGGTAAAATTTGTTTCTCAGTCCCACGGGGCT
>NW_013881308.1:0-292 GCF_000517525.1 Limulus polyphemus
TATTCTTGGTTAATTCTCCTTCTTCAACCTTTTTTTTTTTTAGTTATTCCTGTAAACTCCTAGTGGAGCATAGGGCCGCAACAACACCTCGCCAACGGAAGTTGTTGTTGCAGTTACTTGTAGCAGGTTGGTTTTTACGGGGTGTAGTTGCTAGCCCCGCGCCCAACCCTCCTCCTTTCTCATCCAGGCAAAGGCGGGGGTTGGTATGTTTGGTGTGACGGGGATTCGAACCTGCGACCCTCAGATTACGAGTCGAGCGCCCTAACCACCTGGCCATGCCGGCCCCCTCTTC
>NW_013881309.1:0-290 GCF_000517525.1 Limulus polyphemus
CTGGATACTAACCTGTAATGTCGAGTATGTTGTGACGGGATACTAACCCGTAATGTCGAGTATGTTGTGACGGGATACTAACCTGTAATGTCGAGTATGTTGGTGACGGGATACTAACCCGTAATGTCGAGTATGTTGTGACGGGATACTAACCTGTAATGTCGAGTATGTTGGTGACGGGATACTAACCTGTAATGGCGAGTATGTTGTGACGGGATACTAACCCGTAATGTCGAGTATGTTGTGACGGGATACTAACCCGTAATGTCGAGTATGTTGTGACGGGATAC
>NW_013881310.1:0-582 GCF_000517525.1 Limulus polyphemus
ACACGTCATTGGTCATGTGGTTATAGTGTGTAAGTATTGTAACATTAAAATTGTTCACACACGTCATTGGTCATGTGGTTATAGTGTGTAAGTATTGTAACATTAAAATCGTTCACACACGTCATTGGTCATGTGGTTATAGTGTGTAAGTATTGTAACATTAAAATCGTTCACGCACGTCATTGGTCATGTGGTTATAGTGTGTAAGTATTGTAATATTAAAATTGTTCACACATGTCATTGTTCAAGTGGTAGTAGTTTGTAAGTATTGGGATATTAAAATTGTTCACACACGTCATTGGTCATGTGTTTATAGTGTGTAAGTATTGTAATATTAAAATTGTTCACACACACGTCATTGGTCATGTGGTTATAGTGTGTAAGTATTGTAACATTAAAATTGTTCACGCACGTCATTGGTCATGTGGTTATAGTGTGTAAGTATTGTAACATTAAAATCGTTCACACACGTCATTGGTCATGTGGTTATAGTGTGTAAGTATTGTAACATTAAAATTGTTCACACACGTCATTGGTCATGTGGTTATAGTGTGTAAGTATTGTAACATTAAAATCGTTCAC
>NW_013881311.1:0-290 GCF_000517525.1 Limulus polyphemus
CATGTATCTGTTATATTACTGTTTGTCTATAAACCACTGTTGTAAGATATTTCCACCATGTATGTATTATATTACTGTTTGTCTGTAAACCACTGTTGTAAGATATTTCCACCATGTATGTATTATATTACTGTTTGTCTGTAAACCTCCATTGTAAGATATTTCCATCATGTATGTATTATATTACTGTTTGTCTGTAAACCACTGTTGTAAGATATTTCCATCATGTATCTATTATATTACTGTTTGTCTGTAAACCACTGTTGTAAGATATTTCCACCATGTATGTA
>NW_013881312.1:0-291 GCF_000517525.1 Limulus polyphemus
CGTCTTATTGACAGTACACAGTATCTTTAAATCTTTTGGCTTGTTAGTGATACTACATAGTATTGTTAATTCTTGTGGCTTGTTAGTGATAGTACACAGTATTCTTATATCTTGTGTCTTCCTATTGACAGTACACAGTATCGTAAATCTTGTGTCTTCTTATTGACAGTACACAGTATCGTTAAATCTTGTGTCTTCTTATCGACAGTACACAGTATTGTTAAATCTAGTGTCTTCTTATTGACAGTACACACTATCGTTAAATCTTGTGTCTTCTTATTGACAGTACAC
>NW_013881313.1:0-353 GCF_000517525.1 Limulus polyphemus
AGCACTGGTACCTTCAATCATCTCTCCACTCTGTGGGGTGGCATTGATACCTTCAATCGTCTTTCCACTCTGTTGGGTAGCACTAGTACCTTCAATCATCTCTCCACTCTGTTGGGTAGCACTAGTACCTTCAATCATCTCTCCACTCTGTGGGGTGGCATTGATACCTTCAATCATCTTTCCACTCTGTTGGGTAGCACTGGTACCTTCAATCATCTCTCCACTCTGTGGGGTGGCACTGGTACCTTCAATCATCTTTCCACTCTGTTGGGTAGCACTAGTACCTTCAATCATCTCTCCACTCTGTGGGGTGGCATTGATACCTTCAATCGTCTCTCCACTCTGTGGGGTGG
>NW_013881314.1:0-389 GCF_000517525.1 Limulus polyphemus
CGGCAGAAAATTCGAAATTGAGACATTATAACATTAACGAAAAGTATTATATCGCGTCAAAAGCTAAATAAAATAGAACATTCGCTCATTCAGAGTAAACATAATCCAAAAGATGGGGTTTATTTTGTAATAAGACGTAATGATCTGTTAGATGTGGGTGATTTGGGTAGAATAATCTTATATTTAAAGCCCTACTTTTGTTTATTATACCTGAAGGAAAAAAAGAAAAATGGAAGCTCGCCTATTTTGATATAGGATTATGGAATAAATATTGGGAATTTCGATGAAAGGATCCTTGATGTGTACTAATCAGAATGGACAAAATTTTGAAAAAAATTATTTTTCTTCATATTTCAATACAAAGATGCAGCAAAACGTGAAGGCTATAG
>NW_013881315.1:0-321 GCF_000517525.1 Limulus polyphemus
CAAAACTGTATATAAATACCAGATATAATCCTCTAAGTACACAAGACTGTATATAAATATCAGATATAATCGTCTAAGTACACGAGACTGTATATAAATATCAGATATAATCCTCTAAGTACACAAGACTGTATATAAATATCAGATATAATCCTCTAAGTACACAAGACTGTATATAAATATCAGATATAATCCTCTAAGCACACAAAACTGTATATAAATATCAGATATAATCCTCTAAGTACACAAAACTGTATATAAATATCAGAGATAATCCTCTAAGCACACAAAACTGTATATAAATATCAGATATAATCCTCT
>NW_013881316.1:0-292 GCF_000517525.1 Limulus polyphemus
GCAGTATGATACATTGTAACTGCTACAACTAACAATAGTAACTAAAGTAACAACTAAACATTAATACTGCAGTATGATACAATGTAACTGCTACAACTAACAATAGTAACTAAAGTAACAACTAAACATTAATACTGCAGTATGATAGTGTAACTGCTACAACTAACAATAGTAACTAAAGTAACAACTAAACAATAATACTGCAATATGATACAGTGTAACTGCTATAACTAACAATAGTAACAACTAAACATTAATACTGCAGTATGATACAGTGTAACTGCTATAACTA
>NW_013881317.1:0-292 GCF_000517525.1 Limulus polyphemus
TATTGATTATATATATTTATATCCATTTCTTTATTAAATAATTTGTTAAATATATTTTATGCTATCTTGCAGGGTATTCTACCTTGTGGAAGTGAACTGTGTTACCTTTAAATACCTTGATAACTTCTCATTAAAATTTCTACGCTATAAGTTTCAGTTTAATTGGAAATTATAAATGGAGGATCTGATTATTATGAGTACCAAAACCTCTAATTATTCTGGACATCTTTCACTATAGTATTTATAACCATAAATCATGTTACTGTAGATAAAAACGTATTGAATATGCAAC
>NW_013881318.1:0-293 GCF_000517525.1 Limulus polyphemus
CTTATTGAGAGTACACAGTATTGTTAAATCTAATGTCTTCTTATTGACAGTACACACTATCGTTAAATCTTGTGTCTTCTTATTGACAGTACACAGTATCGTTAAATCTTGTGTCTTCTTATTGACAGTACACAGTATCGTTAAATCTTGTGTCTTCTTATCGACAGTACACAGTATCGTTATATCTTTTGTCTTCTTATTGACAGTACACAGTATCTTTAAATCTTTTGGCTTGTTAGTGATAGTACACAGTATTTTTAATTCTTAGTGGCTTGTTAGTGATAGTACACAGT
>NW_013881319.1:0-292 GCF_000517525.1 Limulus polyphemus
TTTGATTCGTCGGTAAAACAGAAAATTGAGTCATTATTGTAGTGAAGAAAAATATTATTTCCCGTGAAAAACTAAAAACAAATTGTATTTTCGTTAACCCAGAGTAACAAGAATACAAAAGGCGGAGTTTGTTTTGTAAGAAGACGTCATGGCCTTTTAGATGTTGGGATTTTGTTTGAATAATCTTATTTTAAAGCTATTCTTTGTTTATAATATAACTGAAGACAAAAGAAAAACAGTAAAATTAAATGTAACCGAAATTTTGATATCATATTATGAAATAACTATTTGG
>NW_013881320.1:0-376 GCF_000517525.1 Limulus polyphemus
CATACTTGTTATCTCACATGTCCCACTTGTTATGTCACACGTCCAATTTGTTATGTCACACGTCTTACTTGTTACCTTACACGTCCTACTTGTTATGTCACAGCTACACTTGTTATCTCACACGTTCTACTTCTTACCTCACACTTCCTACTTGTTATGTCACATGTCCTACACGTTATCTTACACGTCGCACTTGTTATGTCACACGTCCTACTTGTTATATCACATGACCCACTTGTTATATCACACGCATTACTTGTTATCTCACACTTCCCACTAGTTATGTCACACGTTCTACTTGTTATGTCACACTTCCAATTTGTAATGGCACATGTCTTGCTTCTTATCTCACACGTCCTACTTGTTATGTCACACG
>NW_013881321.1:0-292 GCF_000517525.1 Limulus polyphemus
ACAACGGCAAGTCCCTTCCAGACCCGCAGCTAAACCCTAATGCAGACATCTTCAGTCCTGTTAGAAGCCACAAGAATTCGATGGGAAGACACCGTGGGAAGCATATAGAGCACAATTTGAGCTACTGGCAGAGATGTATGGATGGACAAAGGTGCAGAAAGCAGTATATCTGGCAACGAGCTTCAAGGGACAACCACTGGAAATACTTGGACAGTTGTCAGCAGACGACAGGACAACTATAGATCACTGGTAGCTACTCTAGAACTCAGGTACGGAACGCAAAATCAGTCAG
>NW_013881322.1:0-364 GCF_000517525.1 Limulus polyphemus
ACTGTCAATAAGAAGACACAAGATTTAACAATACTGTGTACTGTCAATAAGAAGTCACAAGATTTAACGATACTGTGTACTGTCAATAAGAAGACACAAGATTTAACAATACTGTGTACTGTCAATAAGAAGACACAAGATTTAACGATATGTGTACTTGTCAATAAGAAGACACAAGATTTAACAATACTGTGTACTGTCGATAAGAAGACACAAGATTTAACGATACTGTGTACTGTCAATAAGAAGACACAAGATTTAACGATACTGTGTACTGTCATTAAGAAGACACAAAAGATTTAAACACAGTATTGTTATTGACAGTGTATCGTAAATCTTGTGTCTTCCTGTGTACTGTCAATAA
>NW_013881323.1:0-292 GCF_000517525.1 Limulus polyphemus
AAGGATACTGTGTACTGTCAATAAGAAGACACAAGATTTAACGATACTGTGTACTGTCAATAAGAAGACACAAGATTTAATAATACTGTGTACTATCACTAACAAGCCACAAGATTTAACGATAGTGTGTACTGTCAATAAGAAGACACAAGATTTAACAATACTGTGTACTGTCAAAAAGAAGACACAAGATTTAACGATACTGTGTACTGTCAATAAGAAGACACAAGATTTAACAATACTGTGTACTGTCGATAAGAAGACACAAGATTTAATAATACTGTGTACTCTC
>NW_013881324.1:0-291 GCF_000517525.1 Limulus polyphemus
ATAATGATTTATAATAAAAGCTCTTGTATCTAGCATTTCTACACTCATCAGTATAATGATTTATAATAAAATCTCTTGTATCTAACATTTCTACACTCATCAGTATAATGATTTATAATAAAAGCTCTTGAATCTAACATTTCTACACTCATCAGTATAATGATTTATAATAAAATCTCTTGTATCTAACATTTCTACACTCATCAATATAATGATTTGTAATAAAAGCTCTTATAAAAATACTTTTAACACAATTGTTATTATTTGAATATTTTTCTCCCTCAGTTCGTA
>NW_013881325.1:0-294 GCF_000517525.1 Limulus polyphemus
CTTTTCCATTTGTACTTCTTGCCACTGTTGTTGACTTTCCTGTAGTTGCTGCTGACTTTCCTGCAACTGTTGGAGACTTTCTTCCTGTTTCTTTCTCGTTCGTCTTGTTTCTTTTCTTTTTCGTCCAACCACTGCTGTAATTTCTCTTCTTGTTTCTTTTCTTTTTCCTCCCAACAACTGCTGTAATTTCTCTTCTTGTTTATTTTGTTGTTCGAGCTGCCACTGTTGCAGGCTTTCTTGCAACTGCTGTAATCTTTCTTCTTGTTTCTTTTCTCGTTCTTCTTGTTTCTTTTC
>NW_013881326.1:0-289 GCF_000517525.1 Limulus polyphemus
CTTCTTATTGACAGTACACAGTATAGTTAAATCTCGTGTCTTCTTATTGACAGTGCACAGTATCGTTAAATCTTGTGTCTTCTTATTGACAGGACACATTATTGTTAAATCTTGTGTTTTCTTACTGACAGTACACATTATCGTCGTATAGTGTCTCTTCTTATTGACAGTACACAAGTATCGTTAAATTCTTGTGTCTTCTTATTTACAGTACACAGTATCGTTAAATCTTGTGTCTTCTTATTGACATTACACAGTATCGTTAAATCTTGTGTCTCTTATGACAGGA
>NW_013881327.1:0-292 GCF_000517525.1 Limulus polyphemus
ATCGTCCGATATACCTGTCTATCAATATTTAATTGTATATTTAATTTCGTATTGAGTTTCCTTATTGATTATAAGCTTTTTTTTATTTTAAGTTACAGCTTTTACAATAACAAAGTTTTATAAAAACAGGTACAATGTTTTGATCACTGGTGCGATCAAATGTTAAGAAAATTATATAACGAGCCAACCCCATCTGGAAACATTTATAAGATATTGTTGCGTCAGCGAGTCACATGACCACGTGACGCAACGTTTCTAGAATTATCATGTACTTTCGGGAGAGCTCTAGTAA
>NW_013881328.1:0-287 GCF_000517525.1 Limulus polyphemus
TTTACTAATAATAATATATGTATCGTTGTAATAGTTTACTACATAATTTTTATTTACTATATATATATATATATATATATATATATCGTTGAGAATGTTTAATCAGAAGTTTTTATTTACCATACATATATATATAGCGATTTGAATTTTTAACAGAAGTTTTTATTTACCATATATATATATATCGTTAAGAATGTTCCATCAGAAGTTTTTATTTACCATATATATAACGTTGTGAATTTTTAATCAAAAGTTTTTATTTATCATATATATCGATGTGAGTGTTT
>NW_013881329.1:0-292 GCF_000517525.1 Limulus polyphemus
TAACATAACATTATTAGTATAATTAACAGAACATTACTAGTATACGTAACAGAACATTACTAGTATAATTAACAGAACATTACTAGTGTAGGTAACAGAAAATTACTAGTATACTTTACAGAACATTACTAATATACGTAATAGAACATTACTAGTATAATTAACAGAACATTACTAGTATAGGTAACAGAAAATTACTAGTATAATTAACAGAACATTACTAGTGTAGGTAACAGAAAATTACTAGTATAATTAACAGAACATTACTAGTATAATTAACAGAACATTACTA
>NW_013881330.1:0-546 GCF_000517525.1 Limulus polyphemus
CACAGCAAATCGTTCTTTAACGTATCAAATTCGCTTTTAAATTTACTGATGTTTTCCATTTGTACTTCTTTCCACTGTTGTTGACTTTCCTGTAGTTGCTGCTGACTTTCCTGCAACTGTTGGAGACTTTCTTCATGTTTCCTTTCTTGTTCCAGTTGCCACTGCTGTAATTTTTCTTCTTGTTTCTTTTCTCGTTCTTCTTGTTTCTTTTCTTTTTCCTCTAACAACTGCTGTAATTTCTTTTCTTGTTTATTTTCTTTCTCCTACAACAACTGCTGTAATCTCTCTTCTTGTTTCTTTTCTCGTTCTTCTTGTTTTATTTCTTTTTCCTCTAACAACTGCTGTAATCTCTCTTCTTGTTTAATTTCTCGTTCTTCTTGTTTCTTTTCTTTTTCCTCCAACAACTGTTGTAATTTCGCTTCTCGTTCTTCTTGTTTCTTTTCTTGTTTTTGTATTGCTGCCATCAAGTCTGCTAGGCTGTAGTCTGATTTGCCGCTTCTCGTTTCCATTTTTTTTTCTATCCCACTTCTGACACCAATTTGTTAC
>NW_013881331.1:0-291 GCF_000517525.1 Limulus polyphemus
GACACAATATCTAACAATACTGTGTATTGTCAATAAGAAGACAAAAGATTTAACAATAATGTGTACTGTCAATAAGAATACACAAGATTTATCAATACATTGTACTATCAATATGAAGAAATAAGATTTAACATTACCGTGTACTATCTATAAGAAGACACGAGATTTTACGATACTGTGTTTTATCAATAAGAAGACACGAGATTTAGAAATACTGTGTACTATCAATAAGATGACACGAGATTTAACGATACTGTGTACTATCAATAAGAAGACACAAGATTTAACGAT
>NW_013881332.1:0-292 GCF_000517525.1 Limulus polyphemus
GTTGCCAGATATACAGCTTTCTGCTCCTCTGTCCATCCATTCATCTCTGCCAGTAGCTCAAACTGTGCTCTATATGCTTCCCACGGTGCCTTCCCACCATATTCCTGTGGCTTCCTTCTCACTGGATCACTCCTATTACTGACATTTATATCTGAAATGTGACTTATAACGGGACTGAATATGTCTGCATTAGGGTTTAGCTGCAGGGTCTGGAAGGGGCTTGTCATTGTCTAGGGCTGATTAAGTCAATGGTCAATGTATCCTCCTCGTGTAAAAGACAATAGATCGTCTC
>NW_013881333.1:0-292 GCF_000517525.1 Limulus polyphemus
AGTGGTTTACAAACTTGTAAAATGCGTTCACACCATTAAATTTTCTGTTGTCACAGGTGGACTTTATAAATAATGTTCCTACCTTTACTGTGTTCGTTGTATCTCAGCCGCGTGAAGAGTTCTTGATTGAACAAAACGCGTCGTCGGCAATCGATATGACGACTATATAAAAATGTCGCTTTAAAAAATATAATATGTTTAAAATATTGTCTTAAGACAAGTATAATTAATTTTAGTTGAAACAGTAGGTGGTATATCATAACAGAACAAAATACTTGACATTTCTCACATC
>NW_013881334.1:0-291 GCF_000517525.1 Limulus polyphemus
TATTTCCACAAGTTCTCCAAGTGTGTTACAGGAAGATATATATTCAATCGGAAAATAAGTGCTTTTAGACACTAACGTATAACAAAGCCCTAACCACAATACATTTACATTCTTAAAGGTTTACACTTTTAGACACTAACGTATAACAAAGAATCTAACCACAATACATTTACATTCTTAAAGGTTTACACTTTTAGACACTAACGTATAACAAAGCCCTAACCACAATACATTTACATTCTTAAAGGTTTACACTTTTAGACACTAACGTATAACAAAGCCCTAACCACA
>NW_013881335.1:0-288 GCF_000517525.1 Limulus polyphemus
TCTCCGTCTATTCATAGATAACTGAACTTCCAGATAATGTTCTTAAATTTTTGTCCATCTATTGAGACAACTGAACTTCCAAGTATTTTTTACCTAATTGTTTTCTCCATCTATTGAGAGATAACTGAAATTCCAAGTATTTTTCTTATTTTGTTTCTCCATCTATTGAGAAATAACTGAACTTTCAAGTATTTTCCTTATTATTCGTTTCTCCATCTATTGAGAGATAACTGAACTTCCAAGTATTATTTCTTAATTCTTCTCTCTCCATCTATTGAGAGATAACTG
>NW_013881336.1:0-292 GCF_000517525.1 Limulus polyphemus
TGTGTCTATAATCTGGTGTAATGGTAGTGAACATAATATTACTTCAGAGTCAGGTCTGGTACATGTGTTTATAATTTGATGTTATGGTAGTGAACATAACATCACTTCATAGTCAGGTCTGTTACATGAGTCTATATTCTGGCGTAATGGTAATGAATATAATATGACTTCAGAGCCAGGTCTGTTACATGTGTTTGTAATCTGGTGTAATGGTGGTGAACATAATATGACTTCAGAGTCAGGTTTGTTACGTGTGTCTATAAACTAGTGTAATGGTAGTGAATATAATATG
>NW_013881337.1:0-471 GCF_000517525.1 Limulus polyphemus
CTGTTTTTTGTATACATATGAAATGGACAGAAAAAACAATCTAAAGTGCCATTGTTTATCAATGCACGAGCACAGTTTGAAGATTCTAGAATGTTGTGGAGAACAGTTTTCAAGTAAAGCTTCTTTGCGTCCCCACACCAAAACCTTACAAAAAGAGGGTTATGTTTGTAACCTGTATACACGAAGTTTTTGCCGAAGAGCTCTACTGAGACGTCATATGAATGTCGACAACGGTTTCAAATAATTTTCCTGTGAACTTGACGAAACACCAATTTCGTATCCACGGAATTCCCGTACACGAAGTTTTTGCCGAAGAGCTCTACTGAGACGTCACATGAGTGTCCACAACGGTTTCAAATAATTTTCCTGTGAACTTGACGAAACACCAATTTCGTATCCACGGAATTCCAGAGAAGAAACATCAAAAAATGAATTTCGTGTACAAACAAATGGAAGCGTCTTCATCATCGT
>NW_013881338.1:0-291 GCF_000517525.1 Limulus polyphemus
TATGGGTTATGTAGCTACAGCTCAGCCTTACTAGATTCATACTTGTACACTTGAACCTCTGGGTTATGTAGCTACAGCTCAGCATTACTAGATTCATACTTGTACAGTTGATCCTCTGGGTTATGTAGCTACAGCTCAGCCTTACTAGATTCATACTTGTACAGTTGAGCATTTGGTTATGTAGCTACAGCTCAGTCTTACTAGATTCAAACTTGTACAGTTGAGCATTTGGTTATGTAGCTACAGCTCAACCTTACTAGATTCATACATGTACAGTTGAGCATTTGGTTA
>NW_013881339.1:0-368 GCF_000517525.1 Limulus polyphemus
AGATCTGACACTAACTAGTACCAAGCAGGATAATAAACTGAAAGTAAGGTCTGACACTGACAAGTACCAAGCAGGATAATAAACTCAAACTAAGATCTGACACTAACTAGTACCCAGCAGGATAATAAACTCAAACTAAGACTTGACACTAACTAGTACCCAGCAGGATAATAAACTGAAAGTAAGATCTGACACTAACTAGTACCCAGCAGGATAATAAACTCAAAGTAAGATCTGAAACTAACTAGTACCCAGCAGGATAATAAACTGAAAGTAAGGTCTGACACTGACAAGTACCCAGCAGGATAATAAACTGAAAGTAAGATCTGACACTAACTAGTACCCAGCAGGATTAATAAACTAAAAGT
>NW_013881340.1:0-292 GCF_000517525.1 Limulus polyphemus
CATGTGTCTTTTTATTGAAAGTACACAATACTTTTAAATCTTGTGTATTCTTATTGACAGTACACAGTATTGTTAAATCTTGTGTCTTGTTATTGACAGTACACAGTATCGTTAAATCTTGTGCCATCTTATTGACAGTACACAGTATCGATAAATCTTGTGTCTTCTTATTGACAGTACACAGTATCGTTAAATCTTGTTTCTTCTTATTGAAAGTACACAGTATCGTTAAATCTTGTGTCTTCTGATTGACAGTACACAGTATCGTTAAATCTTGTGTCTTCTTATTGAC
>NW_013881341.1:0-558 GCF_000517525.1 Limulus polyphemus
CTCCATCTAATATTAATAAGACAACAATGAGAAACTATCCTAAGTCTAACAGTTAAAAAGATAACAATGAGATACCATCCTTAGTCTAACACTTAAAAAGACAACAATGGGAAACCATCCTCCATCTAATGTTAAAAAGACATCAATGAGAAACCATCCTCCATCTAATATTAAAAAGACAACAATGAGAAACTATCCTCAGTCTAACACTAACACTTAAAAAAAGACAACAATGAGAAACCATCCTCTGTCTAATATTAAAAAGACAACAATGAGAAACCATCCTCTGTCTATTAGACAGAGGATGGTTTCCCATTGTTGTCTTTTTAATATCAGACAGAGGATGGTTTCTCATTGTTTTCTTTTTAATATTAGACAGAGGATGGTTTCCCATTGTTGTCTTTTTAATATCAATTAAAAAGACAACAGTAAGAAACCATCTTCCATCTAATATTAAAAAGACAATTATGAGAAACTATCCTCAGTCTAATGTTAAAAAGACAACAATGAGAAACCATCCTCCATCTAATATTAAGAAGACAACAATGAGAAACTATT
>NW_013881342.1:0-338 GCF_000517525.1 Limulus polyphemus
CCTTCATTAGATATCAAAGTTTTTAACTCTGTAGTTCCTTCATTAAATTAGATATCAAAGATTTTAACTCTGTGGTTCCTCCAATAGATATTAAAGTTTTTAACTCTGTAGTTCCTTCATTAAATTAGATATCAAAGATTTTAACTCTGTAGTTCCTTCATTAAGTTAGATATCAAAGATTTTAACTCTGTGGTTCCTCCAATAGATATTAAAGTTTTAACTCTGTAGTTCCTTCATTAAATTAGATATTAAAGTTTTTAACTCTGTAGTTCCTTCATTAAGTTAGATATCAAAGATTTTAACTCTGTGGTTCCTCCATTAGATATCAAAGTTTTTAA
>NW_013881343.1:0-387 GCF_000517525.1 Limulus polyphemus
ATAATACTCACAAGATTTTGTCAATAGGAAGACACACGATTTAACAATACTGTGTACTATCAATAAAAAGGTACACAGTTTTGTTAAATCTTGAATAAGAAAACAGACAATATACAGTATCGTTAAATCTTGTGTCTTCTTTTTGACAGTACACAGTATCGTTAAATCTTGTGTCTTCTTATTGACAGTACACAGTATCGTTAAATCTTGTGTCTTTTTATTGACAGTACATAGTTTTGTTAAATCTTGTGTCTTCTTATTGAAAGTACACAGTATTTATAAATCTTGTGTCTTCTTATTGACAGTACACAGTATTGTTAAATCTTGTGTCTTCTTATTCACAGTACAGAGTATCGTTAAATTTTGTGTCTGTTTATTGATAGTACA
>NW_013881344.1:0-292 GCF_000517525.1 Limulus polyphemus
CTGGCGCGTAATGCACGTGAACCATTTTTGGACAAAACTGTCAACGGTGATGAAAAATGGATTCTCTATGCGAATATTAAACTCCAAAAACAATGGCTCAATCCTAAACAAAAACCACTTCATACCCTAAAACCTGGACTCCATCCGCAAAAATTGATGCTTTGAATTTGGTGGGACATCAAAGGAGTAATTCATTTCAAACTCCTCAATCCACGGCGAGCTGTCAATGTAGAGATCTATAGTCAACAACTGGAACGTTTAAATCAAGCCCTTCATCAGAAACGCCCTTCAC
>NW_013881345.1:0-292 GCF_000517525.1 Limulus polyphemus
GTTCATATGGCATACCAAATCTGAAGAAGAAGTCACTAATAGCCGAAGCTACAGTTGTAGCTTCCTGATTTGGTATTGCATATGCCTCAGGCAACTCGGTGAAATAGTCCATCACCACACAAATGTACTTGTTTCCAGCACGAGTTTGGGGCAGAGGACCAGCAATGTCGACGGCTACTCTTTCCATTGGTGCACCAACTTGATATAACTTCATTGGAGCACGTCCCTTATGCTTGGGTCCCCTTTTAGCACAACATGTACTGCATGTTCTGCACCATTCTTCTACATCTTG
>NW_013881346.1:0-397 GCF_000517525.1 Limulus polyphemus
AGTATCGTTAAATCTTGTGTCTTCTTATTGACAGTACACAATATTGTTAAATCTTGTGTCTTCTTATTGACAGTACTTAGAATCGTTAAATCTTCTGTCTTCTTATTGACAGGACATATTATTGTTAAATCTTGTGTTTTCTTACTGACAGTGCACATTATCGTTGAATATTGTTTCTTCTTATTGACAGTACACAGTATCGTTAAATCTTGTGTCTTCTTATTGACAGTACACAGTATCGATAACTCTTGTGACTTCTTGTTGACAGTACACAGTATCGTTAAATCTTGTCGATTTAACGATACTGTGTACTTTCAATAAGAAGACACAAGATTTAACGATACTGTGTACTGTCAATAAGAATTGTGTCTACTTATTGACAGTACACAATATCGTT
>NW_013881347.1:0-378 GCF_000517525.1 Limulus polyphemus
AACAAGCCACAAGATTTAACGATACTGTGTACTGTCAATAAAAGACACAAGTTTAACAATGCTGTGTACTCTTATTGACGTGTCTTAAGAGTTAACGATACTGTGTACTATCAATAACAAGCCACAAGATTTAACGATTATGTGTACTGCCAATAAGAAGACACAAGATTTAACAATACTGTGTACTGTCAATAAGAAGACACAAGATTTATCAATACTATGTATTATCAAAAATAAGACAAGATTTCACAATACTGTGTACTATCACTAACAAGCCACAAGATTTAACGATACTGTGTACTGTCAATAAAAAGACACAAGTTTTAACAATGCTTTGTACTGTCAATAAGAAGACACATGATTTAACGATACTGTGTA
>NW_013881348.1:0-292 GCF_000517525.1 Limulus polyphemus
TTTATAATGAAATAGCTACAGGCAGTTATCACGTTCAAGTATCAGTGAAAAGTCAAGAAGTGAAACCCAGTGATTTCAGACTGTAATCTAAGGTTGGGCTAAAACTGCTTACGTAATTTTATCAAAATTACAACATCATCAGTGCACCAGAGATAAGGATGACACATCTTAATAGGTAGTGCATAAACAAATAGGCAAAGAAACCAGGCTTAAGGTAGCCTCTTTAGCTTACGTGTAGAAGTTGTTATATACACCTGGAAAAAAGTTAAGCACCCCCAAATATTTTTCAGGA
>NW_013881349.1:0-292 GCF_000517525.1 Limulus polyphemus
GTTCACCTTCTCTACATGATTCTGGTATATTAAACTCCAGTAGTGTCCATAAATCAGCCAACAGTTCACCTTCTCTACATGATTCAGGTATATTAAACTCCAGTAGTGTCCATAAATCAGCCAACAGTTCACCTTCTCTACATGATTCAGGTATATTAAACTCCAGTAGTGTCCATAAATCAGACAGTAGTTCACCTTCTCTACATGACTCAGGTATATTAAACTCCAGTAGTGTCCAGAAATCAGACAATAGTTCACCTTCTCTACATGATTCAGGTATATTAAACTCCAG
>NW_013881350.1:0-507 GCF_000517525.1 Limulus polyphemus
GTAACCAAAAGCTTCACTGAAAGCGTATGTGTACTGCGAAAGCCAATAAAGAGTAACATAAACGACCACAAAACTGCAGTGAAGCTTTTGGTTACTGATTGTTTTTCGATTTCCTTTTACTAGAGGGTCCTAAATTGATGATTCTTAACAAATTTGGTATGTAGGTACACTTTGACGTTGCGTAATAATATGCAGAGTTTTACCTTCCTACTGTATGTTTTAAAGGAGTTATGGAACGTTTTGCGTTTTGTACCAGTACTTCGTTCCATTTGGACGGATCTTCTCGAAATTTTTAAAGAACGTTCGTTGCATACTTGCGTATTTACATGCAAAATTCCAGCCTTCTATTATCATTTTTGCGACTACACATACGCTTTCAGAAAGCCAATAAAAGAGTAACATAAAACGACCACAAAAGGCGAAAAATGATAATAGAAGGCTGGAATTTTTCATGTAAATACGCAAGTATGCAACGAACGTTCTTGAAAAAATTTCGAGAAGATCCGT
>NW_013881351.1:0-291 GCF_000517525.1 Limulus polyphemus
ATAAAATCTCATATATTTCATACTTTTAAACATTAGTGTTTAATAAAATTTCATACATTTCATATTTTTAAACATTAGTGTATAATAAAATATCATACATTTTATACTTTTAAACATTAGTGTATGATAAAATCTCATACATTTCATACTTTTAAACATTAGTGTATACTTAAATCTCATACATTTCATACTTTTAAACATTAGTGTATGATGAAATCTCATACATTTCATACTTTTAAACATTAGTGTATGATAAAATCTCATACATTTCATACTTTTAAACATTAGTGT
>NW_013881352.1:0-291 GCF_000517525.1 Limulus polyphemus
CTATAGTTTGTGTGCTATATATGATGCTTCTCCACAAAATGGATATGTTGTAGCTGTAATTCGACTGGTAGATCTGCCGCTTCTTTACAAAACATATGTATTATAGCCATAGTTTGTGTGCTATATATGATGCTTCTCAACAAAATGGATATGTTGTAGCTGTAATTCGACTGGTAGATCTGCCGCTTCTTTAAAAAACATATGTATTATAATCATAGTTTGTGTGCTATATATGATGCTTCTCAACAAAATGGATATGTTGTAGCTGTAATTCGACTATTGATCTGCCGC
>NW_013881353.1:0-551 GCF_000517525.1 Limulus polyphemus
TTACACAGTGGTGATCATATAATTGTGTTCTTATGTTGATCCCAGTACATTACACAGTGTGTTCATATAATTATGTTCTTTTGTTGATCCCAGGACATTACACAGTGGTGATCATGTAATTATGTTCTTTTGTTGATCCCAGGACATTACACAGTGGTGATCATATAACTGTGTTCTTATGTTGATCCCAGGACATTACACAGTGGTGATCATATAATTGTGTTTTTATGTTGATCCCAGTACGTTACACAGTGTGATCATGTAATTGTGTTCTTATGTTGATCCCAGTACATTACACAGTGGTGATCATATAATTGTGTTCTTATGTTGATCCCAGTACATTACACAGTGTGATCATATAACTGAACATGATAATGTTTATTATGTTTATGTACTATAGGTTACAGTAGCTCTTTGTGCTGTGATTCTTTACAGACTTAATGTATTATATTTTTGAACTTTACGATACAGTAGCTTTTGGTGCTGTGATTCTTTACAGACTTAATATATTATATTTTTGTACTTTAGGTTACAGTAGCTCTTTGTGCTGT
>NW_013881354.1:0-292 GCF_000517525.1 Limulus polyphemus
CAGTAAAGGAGGATTATTGTAGGATATGAAGAACACATTTAGAGTGTAGTAAAGGGGGATTATTGTACCATATGAAGAACACACTTAGAGTGTAGTAAAGTAGGATTATTGTACAATATGAAGAACACATTTAGAGTGCAGTAAAGGAGGATTATTGTAGGATATGAAGAACACATTTAGAGTGTAGTAAAGGAGGATTGTTGTAGGATATGAAGAACACATTTAGAGTGTAGTAAAGGAGGATTATTGTACCATATGAAGAACACATTTAGAGTGTAGTAAAGGAGGATCA
>NW_013881355.1:0-1073 GCF_000517525.1 Limulus polyphemus
AACTAGAGTTACACCTAGGTGTTCATGGAGTAGTTGTACCAAGTAAGGCTAAATATGAATATGGTGGATATAAATTCGGTAACTGGAGTTACACCTAAGTGTTCATGGAGTAGTTGTTCCAAGTAAGGCAAAAGATGAGTATGGTGGTTATAAGTTCTTTAACTAGAGTTACACCTATGTGTTCATAGAGTAGTTGTACCTAGTAAGGCTAAAGGTGAATATGGTGGTTATAAATTCGGTAACCAGAGTTACACCTAGGAATTCGTGGAGTACTTGTACCAAATAACGCCATATGAATATGGTGATTACAAATTCGGTAAATAGAGTTACACCTAGGTGTTCGTGGAGTTGTTGTACCAAAAAGGTACAACTACTCCACGAATACCAAGGTGTAATTCTAGTTACAGAATTTATAACCACCATACTCATAGTTACTCTTACTTGGTACAACAAGTCCACGAACACATAGTTGTTACTCTAGTTACCGAATTTATAACCACCATACTCACCTTTAGCCTTACTTGGAACAATTACTCCATGAACACTTATGTTTAACCCTGGTTACCGAATTTATAACCCCCATACTCGTCTTTAGCGATATTCATCTTTAGCCTTACTTGGTACAACTACTCCACGAATACCAAGGTGTAACTTGTATAACCACCTGTAACTCTAGTTACCGAATTTGTAACCACCATACTCATCTGTAGCGTTATTTGGTACAAAAACTGAACGAATACCTAGGCACCTAGGTGTAACTCTAGTTACTGAACCCCATACTCATCTTTAGCGTTATTTGGTACAACAACTCCACGAAGTTATAAATTCGGTAATCAGAGTTAAACGTTAGTGGTCATGGAGTAATTGTTCCAAGTAAGTCTAAAGATGAGTATGGTGGTTATAAAATTGGAAACTAGAGTTACACCTAGGTGTTGATGGAGAAGTTGTACCAAGTAAGGCTAAAGATGAGTATGATTGTTATAAAATCGGTAATTAGAGTAACACCTAGGTGTTCGTGGAGTTGTTGTACCAAGTAAGGCTAACGATGAGTATGGTGGTTATAAATTAGGTGA
>NW_013881356.1:0-804 GCF_000517525.1 Limulus polyphemus
GTCTTCTTATTGATAGTACACAATATGGTTAAATCTTGAGTCTTCTTATTGACACTAAACAGTATTGATAAATCCTGTATTATCTTACTGACAGGACACAGTATTGTTAAATCTTGTGTCTTCTTATTGACAGTACACAGTATTGATAAATCCTGTATCTTCTTATTGACAGGACAAAGTATCATTAAATCTTGTGTCTTATTATTGATAGTACAAAGAAACAAGATTTGACAATTCTGTGTCCTGTCAATAAGATAATACAGGATTTATCAATACTGTGTACTGTCAATAAGAAGACAGAAGATTTAACGATACTGTGTACTCTCAATAAGAAGACACAAGATTTAACTATACTTTGTACTATCAATAAGAAGACACAAAATTTAACGATACTATGTACTATCAAAAAGAAGACAATATTTAACGATACTCTGTACTGTCTATAAAAAGATATAAAGATTTAACAATACTGTGTACTGTCAATAAGAAGACACAAGATTTAACAATACTTCTTATTGACAGTACACAGTATTGATAAATCCTGTATCTTCTTATTGACAGGACACAGTATTGTTAAATCTTGTCTATTTAACAATACTAGGTACTATCAAAAAGGAAGAAGACACAAGAATAAGAAGACACAAGATTTAACAATACTGTTTCCTCTCAATACAAGATTTAACGATACTGTGTACTGTCAATAAGAAGACACAAGATTTAACAATACTGTGTACTCTCGTATTCTTATTGATATTACATAGTATTGTTAAATCTTGTGTCTTCTTATTGACAGTACACAGTATT
>NW_013881357.1:0-292 GCF_000517525.1 Limulus polyphemus
AACTACTTCAATAGAACATACAGGAGTAGGGTATCAACAGATCTGTTACTTCAATAGAACATCCAGTAGTGGGGTATCAACAGATCTGTTACTTCAATAGAACATACAGTAGTGGGGTATCAACAGATCTGTTCCTTCAATACAACATACAGTAGTGGGGTATCAACAGATCTACTACTTCAATAGAACATACAGTAGTGGGGTATCAACAGATCTGTTACTTCAATAGAACATACAGTAGTGGGGTATCAACAGATCTACTACCCTAATAGAACATACAGGAGTAGGGTAT
>NW_013881358.1:0-291 GCF_000517525.1 Limulus polyphemus
GTGTACTATCACTAACAAGCCACAAGAATTAACAATAATGTGTACTATCACTAACAAGCCAAAGATTTATAGATACTGTGTACTCTCAATAAGAAGACACAATATTTAATGATAGTGTATACTGTCAATAAGAAGACACAAGATTTAAAAATACTGTGTACTGTCAATAAGAAGACACAAGATTTAACGATACTGTGTACTGTCAATAAGAAGACACAAGATTTAACGATACTGTGTACTGTCAATAAGAAGACACAAGATTTAACGACACTGTGTACTGTCAATAAGAAG
>NW_013881359.1:0-292 GCF_000517525.1 Limulus polyphemus
ATTTAGAAGGAACTGTAAAAGTAGATGTTTCAGTCATGAACTAACACTTTCATTAATGGTTGGGTGTAATGTATTTAGAAGGAACTGTAAAAGTAGATGTTTCAGTCATGAACTAACACTTTCATTAATGGTTGGGTGTAATGTATTTACAAGGAACTGTAAAAGATATTTCAGTCATGAACTAACACTTTCATTAATGGTTGGGTGTAATGTTTTTAGAAGGAACTGTAAAAGTAGATATTTCAATCATGAACTAACACTTTCATTAATGGTTGAGTGTAATGTTTTTAGA
>NW_013881360.1:0-291 GCF_000517525.1 Limulus polyphemus
GTACAAGTAAATAAATCGGATATCAGTTTTAGGTAGTGTAAATAGTTATGCACAAGTAAATAAATCGGATATCGGTTTCAGGTAGTGTAAATAGTTATTTGTAAGTAAATAAATCGGTTATCGGTTTTAGGTAGTGTACATAATTATGTACAAGTAAATAAATCGGATATCGGTTTTAGGTAGTGTACATAATTATGTACAAGTAAATAAATCGGATATCAGTTTTAGGTAGTGTAAATAGTTATGTACAAGTAAATAAATCGGATATTAGTTTAGGTAGTGTAAATAGTT
>NW_013881361.1:0-292 GCF_000517525.1 Limulus polyphemus
CTAAATCGTGTGTCTTCTTATTGACAGTACACAGTTTTGTTAAATCTTGTGTCTTCTTATTGAAAGACACAGTATTTTTAAATCTTGTGTCTTCTTATTGACAGTACACAGTATAGTTAAATATTGTGTCTTCTTATTGACAGTACACAGTATCGTTAAATCTTGTGTCTTCTTATTGATAGTACACAGTATTGTTAAATCTTGTGTCTTCTTATTGACAGTACACAGTATCGTTAAATCTTGTGTCTTTTTATTGATAGTACACAGTATTGTTAAATCGTGTGTCTTCTTA
>NW_013881362.1:0-292 GCF_000517525.1 Limulus polyphemus
GCTTCGTCGTTCGCTAAAGACTGCTAGTAAAAGCTTAACACTATACGAGACTAAACATCTTCGACTTCTTCAAATACTGATTACTACTGGTCGGCAACATACTTCAGGATTACCCAATGGTAACAAAGATTACATCCCCTAAAATTCTTAAGGTCATCGAGTGTGAAGGGAGTGGTCGAGTTTTTGTCAGCAGGGGTCAAGCAAATAATTAGCCAAAAGAAACGAAATTGGTCACCAAAACGACTATAGCGTCCACGTAGCTTCTTTAAATGGTATAACAGGACTACGTCAG
>NW_013881363.1:0-291 GCF_000517525.1 Limulus polyphemus
TTTAATCACGCACTGGTCAGGTAGGTTATTCGGTGTCTGATCGGTGAAAGTGGTTTTTCACGGGGTATCCCACAATACCGCGTGAGTTTAATCGGGCACTGGTCAGGTAGGTTATTCGGTGCCTGATCGGTGAAAGTGGTTTTTCACGGGGTATCCCACTCTCCCCACGGTTAAGTCTCTAGCTTGGATTTTTAGATTCCACCACTCTAAAAAACCATAAGTCCGTTAATGGCCGTTGAGTTTAGGTAAACGATCTCATGTATGACTTGCATAGCCGCTCCCTTCTATCAC
>NW_013881364.1:0-292 GCF_000517525.1 Limulus polyphemus
TAATGGTTAGATGAACAATGTTTGGTTTTGGCTAATGGTTAGATTAATAATGTTTGCTATTGGCTAATGGTTAGATGAATAATGTTTGGTATTGGCTAAAGGATAAACGAATAATGTTTGGTATTGGCTAATGGTTAGATGATTAATGGTAGATATTGGCTAAAGGTTCAATAAACAATTTTTGGTACTGACTAATGATTAGACAAACAATGTTTGTTACTGGCTAATGGTTAGATGAACAATGTTTGGTATTGGCTAATGGTTAGATGAACAATGTTTGGTATTGGCTAAG
>NW_013881365.1:0-385 GCF_000517525.1 Limulus polyphemus
AAAAAAGATGGTAACCTGATAATGCCACATCTGGAGAATATGATGGGTGGGGGAGAACTTCCCAACCCAACTCCATAATCTTGTGTTGCATCAAACATGCCACATGCGGATGTGCCTTATCGTGGAGAAGAAGAACACCTTTCCGATTGACTAGTGAAGGGTGTTTCTGATGAAGGGCTTGATTTAAACATTCCAGTTGCTGACTATACATCTCTGCATTGACAGTTCGCTGTGGATTGAGGAGTTTGAAATAAATTACTCCTTTGATGTATCACCAAATGCAAAGCATCACCAATGATTCAGTCCTAGACAAAAAACACTTCTGACCCCAAAACCTGGACTCCATCCGCAGAAAGTGATGCTTTGCATTTGGTGTGACATCCCA
>NW_013881366.1:0-293 GCF_000517525.1 Limulus polyphemus
GAGTTTTGTTAGCTTTAAACGAGACATAATATTTATCGTTAACGCTATAGTATCTCAGTTTTGAGTTTTCCGACGAAATAAGCACTATCCGATATTTTTCTATTAATTTTGCGTCAAAAAAGCAAATTTTTACATTTTCCAAAAAAAAAAACATATTTTCAACAAAAAGCCAAGGCTATAGCCCATGTTTTTTTACCACATTTTGAAAAAAATTAATTTTCCTCATATTTCAATACAAAGATGCCCTTTACGTAAAACATTCAAAATGGATATCCTTTCATCAATATTCCTAA
>NW_013881367.1:0-480 GCF_000517525.1 Limulus polyphemus
GAAATATATTGTCTGGAAACAGCTTAACATTATAGAATTATGTTTTTAATGTGACTTTGTTGAAATATATTGTCTGGAAACATCTTAACATTGTAAAATTATGTTTTTAAGGTGGCTTTGTTGAAATATATTGTCTGGAAACAGCTTAACATTGTAGAATTATGTTTTTAATGTGACATTGTTGAAATATATTGTCTCGAAACAGCTTAATATTGTAGAATTATGTTTTTAATGTGACTTTGTTGAAATATATTGTCTGAAAACAGCCTAACATTGTAGAATTATGTTTTTCTTAACATTGTAGAATTATGTTTTTAATGTGACATTGTTGAAATATATTGTCTGGAAACAGCTTAATATTGTAGAGTTATGTTTTTAATGTGACATTGTTGAAATATATTATCTGGAAACAGCTTAACATTGTAGAATTATGTTTTTAATGTGACTTTGTTGAAATATATCGTCTGAAAACAGCCTAAC
>NW_013881368.1:0-292 GCF_000517525.1 Limulus polyphemus
ATTCTACCTTAGCAAAAAAAGTGTTGAAAACAATTGTTTTGTGGTATAAGTTTTTTTAATAAAAAAATGCTATTTAAACCTTACAACTGCTAGGCTACATCCAGAGCTAAGTATGTCACAGCTAAATCTGTCATAAGTGGAATTTGTAATTTATAAATTATAGGTACTTTTTAAAATAAATTATAACAGTTTCTTTATGAATCACTAAATTTTAAAAAGTTTACACCTGTTAATATTGTCTAATTTTATCAACATTTTTGTATATACTACCTAAGTATTAAATCTTTATTTC
>NW_013881369.1:0-292 GCF_000517525.1 Limulus polyphemus
CATTATTCGCCTATCCATTAGCCAAAATCAAACTTTGTTTATCTAACCATAAGCCAACATCAAATATTATTTATCTAACCATTAGCCAACACCAAACATTATTTATCTAACCATTAGCCAATACCAAACATTATTCATCTAACCATTAGCAAATACCAAACATTGTTCATCTAACCATTAGCCAATACCAAACAGTGTTCATCTAACCATTAGCCAATACCAATCATTATTCACCAATCCTCTAGCCAATACCAAACATTGTTTATCTAACCATTAGCCAATACCAAACATT
>NW_013881370.1:0-292 GCF_000517525.1 Limulus polyphemus
TGTTCTGCCTTGATATCTATATTTGGTTCCACTTTAGCTTGATGGCAACTAATTAGTTCAACCTCTCTTTTACCAGTTACCGGAACTTGGCCTTTGTTGTTCCCAAACGTCATTTTATCTAAATCAATTACAAACTTCCTTGGTAGTAGATAGTCCAATCCTAATATGCATTCGTCTTCAAAGTCAGCCAAGTATACTTTCTGTCTGTCCTTTATGCCCATGAGCTCGATAGTTACCCACACTGGTCCCCACAATCTTGTAGAATGTCCTGTAACACCATAAAGCTTCTGTA
>NW_013881371.1:0-241 GCF_000517525.1 Limulus polyphemus
ACACAGTATTGATAAATCCTGTATCTTCTTATTGACAGGACACAGTATTGTTAAATCTTTTGTCTTCTTATTGACAGTACACATTATTTATAAATCCTGTATCTTCTTATTGACAGGACACAGTATTGTTAAATCTTGTGGCTTGTTATTGATAGTACACAGTATCATTAAATCTTATTACTTGTTATCATAGTACACAGTATCGTTAAATCTTTTGTCTTCTTATCGACAGTACACAGTA
>NW_013881372.1:0-675 GCF_000517525.1 Limulus polyphemus
GTTTGTAGTTACTTAATCTTGTTTCGTACAGCACTCTATTCTTTAAACATTAAGATTACATTATTTTAATGCTTTAAGCCATTTAATCAGTTTTATAGAGTATTATGTTCTGTAGCCGTTATGCCTATAATATCTTATTGGATACAATCGTTTACTCTTTTTTCATACATTACTATGTTCTCCAACTATTATACTTTGGTTTCATACTGTAATGTTAAATAGATTTAAATCCATCTTTACAATTCCTATATCCAATAATTTTGTTTCAAATTTCTTAGTTTGAAAAGCCTACTGTACAAAACAAGATTAAGTAGCTATAAAAAATAAAATAATGTAAGCCTAATGGTTAGAGAACATAATACTGTAAAAAACAAGTATTAAGTGGCCATAAACAATAAAATATTAGAGGCCTAACGGTTAGAGAACATAATACTGTAGAAACAAGATAAAGTGGCTAAACAATAATATAATGTAGGCCTAACGTTATAAAATCAGAGTAAGCATGTTACAAAATTAATGTTAGATCTAACGAAACAAAATTATCGTATATGATTTTCAAAAATAGAGTGCGTTTAAACATTAGGATTACATTATTTTAATGCTTTAAGCCATTTAATCAGTTTTATATAGTATTATGTTCTGTAGCCGTTACGCCATCCAATAAGATATTATATA
>NW_013881373.1:0-300 GCF_000517525.1 Limulus polyphemus
ATCTAAATGGGGTGAAACATGGCAAGGAGAAACTTGGAATAAATAAAACGTTGAAATATAATATCTAAATGGGTGAAACATGGCAAGGAGAAATTTGGATAAATAAAATGTTGAAATACAATATCTAAATGGGTGAAACATGGCAAGGAGAAGCTTGGATAAATAAAATGTTGAAATACAATATATGAATGGGTGAAACATGGCAAGGAGAAACTTCTATAAATAAAATGTTGAAATACAATATCTAAATGGGGTGAAACATGGCAAGGGGAAACTTGGATAAATAAAACGTTGAAATAC
>NW_013881374.1:0-315 GCF_000517525.1 Limulus polyphemus
AATTACATTACCCATGAGCTGCTCGTGTGCATTCCTTGTGAACCATTTAATTATATTATTATTATTACTTAGTTTACCTAATCTAGTCTTAAATAATTTAAAAAAATTCATACTTTTATATTACTTTTATACTTTTATAAAATATAGTATAAATAAAGTAATAATTATAAATAATAAATAAAGTATAATTTTATACTTTTAAACAACTTCAACAAGGATGTAAATAATAACAATATATAAGTGAAATACATTTGAAAATAACCAAAGTCACATTAATGTTTATATTAAAATAGAGAATTCATTTGAGATTTAATT
>NW_013881375.1:0-292 GCF_000517525.1 Limulus polyphemus
ACAGCACTTGATACTAACGTTAATGAACAATACAACATAAATATCAATGTTAGTAGTTATTCCAATAAGTAAAGGAATCAGGAAAAGAACCAGAAGAAAAAAATATATATATAATTAAAAAAACAATACTCCTAATTCAAATAACCTCAATAAATATCAATAACAATGCTGAATAAGAATCAACAATAATAGGTTTTAACAATGTTTCGTGAACTAACTTGATTTAGCTTAAAGCATAGCATTTCTTTAGTGGTTAGATCACGAGGTTACATCTCATGTGCCCAGCTAATCT
>NW_013881376.1:0-292 GCF_000517525.1 Limulus polyphemus
GTTCAACAAAGAATTCTGAACAAAAATCCAAAAGCAGTATTTATAAACTGTGACAACCATAATATGAACTTATCCTTTCTTCATGCTGCAAGTCAGCAAACAATAGTTATTACCTTTTTTGGTATAATTGAAGTCATTTATAATTTCTTTGCACATTCAACAATTCGGTGGGAGAAACTGCAGCAGAAGCTTAAGATCTCTGTCAAGCGTGAATCAGAAACACGGTGGAGTGCAATAGAAAAGGCAGTAAATGTTGTACATGAAAAATTGGACGAATTGCTAGGACTGTTAG
>NW_013881377.1:0-323 GCF_000517525.1 Limulus polyphemus
TAAGAGCTAAACAAGTCTTAATCTTGTGTTCAGATGTTGATTGGCTAAGAGCTAAACAAGTTTTATTCTTGTGTTCAGATGTTGATAAACTAAGAGCTAAACAAGTCTTAATCTTGTGTTCAGATGTTGATAAGCTAAGAGCTAAATAAGTCTTATTCTTGTGTTCAAATGTTGATAAGATAAGAGCTAAACAAGTCTTATTCTTGTGTTCAGATGTTGATAAGCTAAGAGCTAAACAAGTCTTATTCTTGTGTTCAGATGTTGATAAACTAAGAGCTAAACAAGTCTTAATCTTGTGTTCAGATGTTGATAAGCTAAGAGCT
>NW_013881378.1:0-292 GCF_000517525.1 Limulus polyphemus
TTATTGTTCTTGTACATTACTACAAGATATAAGTTAATAAAACCAGATATTGATGATGTTTGTAGAAGATAAAGTATTGTTAGAGGTATAATTTTATTGTTCTTGTACATTACTACAAGATATAAGTTAATAAAACCAGATATTGATGATGTTTATAGAATATAAAGTATTGTTAGAGGTATAATTTTATTGTTCTTGTACATTACTACAAGATATAAGTTAATAAAACCAGGTATTGATGATGTTTCTAGAAGATAAAGTATTGTTAGAGGTATAATTTTATTGTTCTTGT
>NW_013881379.1:0-292 GCF_000517525.1 Limulus polyphemus
TAAAGATGAGTATGGTACTTATAAATTCGGTAACTAGAGTTACACCTTGGTGTTCGTGGAGTTGTTGTAACAACAAGGGCTAAAGGTAAGTATGGTGGTTACACATGCGCTAACTATGTGTGCATGGAGTAGTTGTACCAAGTAATGCTAAAGACGAGTATGTTGGTTATAAATTAGGTAACTAGAGTTACACCTAGGTGTTCATGGAGTAATTGTACCAAGTAAGGCTAAAGATGAGTATGGTGGTTATAAACTCGGTAACTAGAGTTATACCTAAGTGTTCGTAGATTTG
>NW_013881380.1:0-292 GCF_000517525.1 Limulus polyphemus
GTTAGAACAGTTTATAGTATGGCCCGGCATGGCCAGGTGGTTAGGACGCTCGACTCGCAATCTGCGGGTCGCGGGTTCGCATCCCCATCCCACCAAACATGTTCGCCCCTTTCTGCCGTGGGGGCGTTATAATGTTACGGTCAATCCCACTATTCGTTGGTAAAAGAGTAGCCCAAGAGTTGACGGTGAGTGGTGATGACTAGCTGCCTTCCCTCTAGTCTTACACTGCTAAATTAGGGACGGCTAGCGCAGATAGCCCTCGTGTAGCTTTGCGCGAAATTCAAAACAAACA
>NW_013881381.1:0-340 GCF_000517525.1 Limulus polyphemus
AAATCTTGTGTCTTCTTATTGATAGTACACAGTATTGCTAAATCGTGTGTCTTTTTATTGACAGTACACAGTTTTGTTATATCTTGTGTCTTCTTATTGACAGTACACAGTATTGTTAAATCTTGTGTCTTCTTATTGAAAGTACATAGTATCGTTAAATCTTCTGTTTTCTTATTGACAGTACACAGTATCGTTAAATCTTTTATCTTCTTATTGACAGTACACAGTATCGTTAAATCTTGTTTCTTCTTATTGACAGTACACAGTATCGTTAAATCTTGTATCTTCTTATTGACAGGACACATTATTGTTAAATTTGTTAAATCTTCGTGTTTTTTAA
>NW_013881382.1:0-292 GCF_000517525.1 Limulus polyphemus
AGATATCATTATCTCCACTAACCGTGTATTAGCCACTTTAGATATCACTCTCTCCACTAACCATGTATTAGTCACTTTAGATATATCTCTCCAACTTTCTCCACTAACCGTCCATTAGCCACTTTAAATATCACTGTAATAATCTCCACTAACCGTCTATTAGCCACTTTAGATATCACTCTCTCCACTAACCTTGTGTTACCCACTTTATATCACTCTCTCCACTAACCATGAATTAGCCACTTTAGATATCGCTCTCTCCCTTAACCGTGCATTAGCCACTTTAGATATC
>NW_013881383.1:0-305 GCF_000517525.1 Limulus polyphemus
TTTTAATGTCTTTCATAATGGTATATTAAATCATTCTTAAACTATATTTTGTCGACTGTTATATCGGTCTTTTAATCTTCCTTCCACTAGACTTTGTTGACATTGATATGGGTTGTTTTAGTCAGTTTTCCACTATATTTTTTCGACTGTTATAACGGACTTATTGTCTTCCTTCCTCCATATTTTGTTGACATTGATAAGGGTCCTTTTAGTCCGTTTTCCACTAGATTTTCTTGACTTTGAAAACGTGTTTTTAGTTTGCTTCCACTCGATTTTGTCGACTTTCATAACTGTCTTTTTAGGCC
>NW_013881384.1:0-546 GCF_000517525.1 Limulus polyphemus
CATGTCGACTTCATACTAATCGTAACTCATGTCGACTTCATACTAATCTTAGTATGAAGTCGACATGAGCTACTCGACCATGAATTTCGATTAGTATGAAGTCGACATGAGCTACGATTAGTATGAAGTCGACATGAGTTACGATTAGTATGAAGTTGACATGAGTTACGATTAATATGAAGTCGACCACGAGTTACGATTTGTATGAAGTCGACTTGAGCTACGATTAAGTATGAATTCGACATGAGTTACGATTAGTATGAAGTCGACCATGAGTTACGATTAATATGAAGTCGACCACGAGTTACGATTATTATGAATTCGACATGAGTTACGATTAATATGAAGTCGACCACGAGTTACGATTAGTATGAAGCGTAACTCATGGTCGACTTCATATTAATCGTAACTCATGTCAACTTCATACTAATCGTAACTCATGGTCAACTTCATACTAATCGTAACTCATGTCGACTTCATACTAATCGTACCTAGTGTCGGCTTCATACTAATCATAACTCAGGTTCGACTTCATACTAATCGTAA
>NW_013881385.1:0-327 GCF_000517525.1 Limulus polyphemus
AATGTAGCTAAATAGCTTTGTATAGGTGTAACACCAAGGGGAAAGACATGCGTAAATGTAGCTAAATAGCTTTGTATAGGTGTAACACCAAGGGGAAAGACATGCGTAAATGTAGCTAAATAGCTTTGTATAAGTGTAACACCAAGGGAAAAGACATACGTAAATGTAGCTAAATAGCTTTGTATAGGTGTAACACCAAGGGGAAAGACATACGTAAATGTAGCTAAATAGCTTTGTATAAGTGTAACACCAAGGGGAAAGACATACGTAAATGTAGCTAAATAGCTTTGTATAAGTGTAACACCAAGGGGAAAGACATGCGTAAAT
>NW_013881386.1:0-290 GCF_000517525.1 Limulus polyphemus
ACACAAGCAATAAAGGAAATCAGAGTTGTAAGAGCTGTTCGTATTGGACAATGATTCAAGACACAAGGAATAAAGGAAATCGTAGTTGTAGTATCTCTTAGTATTGGACAATGATTCAAGACACAAGGAATACAGGAAATCTGAGTTATAAAATATGTTGGTATTGGACAATGACTCAAGAAACAAGGAATAAAGGAAATCTGAGTTGTAAGATCTGTTCGTATTGGACAATGATTCAAGGCACAGGGAATAAAGGAATACAGTAGTCTAGTAAGATCTGTTCGTATTGG
>NW_013881387.1:0-293 GCF_000517525.1 Limulus polyphemus
TCTTGTGTCTTCTTATTGACAGTACACAGTATCGTCGAATCTTGGGTCTTTTTATAGATAGTACACAGTATCGTTAAATCTTGTGTCTTCTTATTGACAGTACACAGTATCGTTAAATCTTGTGTCTTCTTATTGACAGTACACAGTATCGTTAAATCTCGTGTCTTCTTATTGACAGAACACAGTATCGTTAAATCTTGTGTCTTCTTATTGACAATACACAGTATCGTTAAATATTGTGTCTTTTTATGGATAGTACACAGTATTACTAAATCGTGTGTCTTCTAATTAAG
>NW_013881388.1:0-292 GCF_000517525.1 Limulus polyphemus
GTCTCTTAAGATAGTACTATGTCTGTTTAAGATAGTACAATGTCTGTTAAGATAGTACAATGTCTGTTTAAGATAGTACTATGTCTGTTTAAGATAGCACTATGTCTGTTAAGATAGTACAATGTCTGTTTAAGATAGTACTATGTCTCTTAAGATAGTACTATGTCTGTTTAAGATAGTACAATGTCTGTTAAGATAGTACAATGTCTGTTAAGATAGTACTATGTCTGTTTAAGATAGCACTATGTCTGTTAAGATAGTACAATGTCTGTTTAAGATAGCACTATGTCTG
>NW_013881389.1:0-518 GCF_000517525.1 Limulus polyphemus
ACTATCTGGGCCTGGTGCAGAATCCCTCATTGGAGTATCTCACACTATCTGGGCCTGGTGCAGAATCCCTCTTACTTTTCATCCTGTGTCACTGGTATTTTTGACAGTGGTTCAGTGTTGAACTCGCTTCCGGTCATGCCTATCTCACACAGGTCTGCTCATCTTCTTGTAGCTGGCTCCTATACCTCTACAAGAAAGTATTACCTTTTTTCTTCATCAGTTCTAAGGCGTTAACTGTTTGACCTTTTTATATCCTGTGGCCCTACCATATGTCCACTTTATATTCTTTTCATAATTTTTACTATAATTTTGAGGTATTGAAATCTGTGTGGTTTAACATTCTCCTGTTGTCTTTAGTGTGTATTTTACTGTTGTATATTGAAATCTGCATGGTTTAACATTCTCCTGTTGTCTTTAGTGTATATTTTATGGTGGAAATTGAAATCTGCTTGGTTTAACATTCTCCTGTTGTTTTAGTGTATATTTACTGTTGTATATTGAAATCTGCTTGGTTTGAC
>NW_013881390.1:0-528 GCF_000517525.1 Limulus polyphemus
TAAACAAAAATTGAAACATTGAACCAATAAAGTAATTTTACTCACACACACATACACAAAAATTGAAACATTGAACCAATAAAGTAATTTTACTCACACACACATAAACAAAATTGAAACATTGAACCAATAAAGTAATTTTACTCTCACACACATATACACAAAAATTGAAACATTGAACCAATAAAGTAATTTTACTCACACACACACATACACAAAAATTGAAACATTGAACCAATAAAGTAATTTTACTCACACACACATAAACAAAAATAGAAACAATAAAGTAATTTTACTCACACACACACATACACAAAAATTGAAACATTGAACCAATAAAGTAATTTTACTCTCACACACATACACAAAAATTGAAACATTGAACCAATAAAGTAATTTTACTCTCACACACATACACAAAAATTGAAACATTGAACCAATAAAGTAATTTTACTCACACACACACATAAACAAAAATTGAAACATTGAACCAATAAAGTAATTTTACTCACACACACACACATAAAC
>NW_013881391.1:0-294 GCF_000517525.1 Limulus polyphemus
TATTGTGTATTCTTATTGACAGTACACAGTATCGTTAAATCTTGTGTCTTTTTATTGACAGTACACAGTATCGTTAAATCTTGTGTCTTCTTATTGACAGTACACAGTATTGTTAAATCTTTGGTCTTTTTATTGACAGTACACATTATCGTTAAATCTTGTGTCTTCTTATTGACAGTACACAGTATCGTTAAATCTTGTGTCTTCTTATTGACAGTACACAGTATTGTAATAAATCTTGGGTCTTCTTATGGACAGTAATCAGTATAGTTAAATCTTGTGTCTTCTTATTGA
>NW_013881392.1:0-292 GCF_000517525.1 Limulus polyphemus
TTGGTACAACTACTCCATGAACACCTAGGTGTAACTCTAGTTACAGAATTTATAACCACCATACTCATCTTTAGCCTTATTTGGTACAACTACTCCATGAACATTTAGGTGTAACTCTAGTTTCCGAATTTATAACCACCATACTCATCTTTAGCCTTACTTGGTACAACTACTCCATCAACACCTAGGTGTAACAATAGTTACAGAATTTATAACCACCATACTCATTTTAGCCTTACTTGGTACAACTACTCCATAAATACCTAGTTGTAACTATAGTTACCGAATTTTT
>NW_013881393.1:0-457 GCF_000517525.1 Limulus polyphemus
AAACACAGAATCAGTCCTATCAGTATACCGTAAACCAACAAAATTAAACCAGAAAAACACAGAACCAGTCCTCTCAGTATACCGTAAACCAACAAAATTAAACCAGAAAAAACACAGAACCAGTCCTCTCAGTATATAGTAAACCAACAAAATTAAACCAGAAAAAACACAGAACCAGTCCTCTCGGTATACCGTAAACCAACAAAATTAAACCAGAAAAAACACAGAACCAGTCCTCTCAGTATATCGTAAACCAACAAAATTAAACCAGAAAAACACAGAACCAGTCCTCTCTCTGGTTTAATTTTGTTGGTTTACGGTATACTAAGACACAGAACTAATCCTTTCAGTATACCGTAAACCAACAAAATTAAACCAGAAAAACACAGAACCAGTCCTCTCAGTATACCGTAAACCAACAAAATTAAACCAGAAAAACACAGAACCAGTCCTCTCA
>NW_013881394.1:0-295 GCF_000517525.1 Limulus polyphemus
ACAAAATATTTAACAATAATGTGTACTGTCGATAAGAAGACACAAGATTTAACGATACTGTGTACTATCAATAACAAGCCATAAGATTTAATGATACTGTGTACTATCAATAACAAGCCACAAGATTTAACGAAACTGTGTACTGTCAATAAGAAGACACAAGATTTAACAATACTGTGTACTGTCAATAAGAAGACACAAGATTTAACGTATACTGTGTACTGTCAATAAGAAGACACAAGATTTAACGATACTGTGTACTGTCAATAAGAAGACACAATATTTAACAAAACTG
>NW_013881395.1:0-740 GCF_000517525.1 Limulus polyphemus
AAAATCAATAGAAAAATATCGGATAGTGCTTATTTCTTCGGAAACTCAAAATTGAGACATTATACCATAAACGAAAAATATCATGTTACGTGAAAAGCTAAAAAAATAAATTGTACTTTCACTAACAAAGAGTAAAAACATTACGAAAGGTGGAGTTTATTTTATAAGAAGACGTCGTGATCTTTTATCGGTTGGGATTTTGTTTGAATAATCTTATTTTAAAGCTATTCTTTGTTTACAATATAACTGAAAACAAAAAACAGTAAAATCGAAATTAGCCAAAATTTTGATTACAGATTATAAAATAACTATTGGGAATTTTGATGAAAGGATATCAATTTTCAAGTCTTACATCAAGGGCCAATTCAAAGATAAATATGAGGAAAAACTATTTTTTTCAAAATTTGGGTAAAAACATGGGCTATAGCCTTGGGTTTTCGGTTAAAATATGACTTTTTTGGAAAGTGGAAAAAAATTTATTGAAGGAAAAAAAGAGCTTTATTGAAGCAAAATCAATAGAAAAATATCGGATAGTGCTTATTTCTTCGGAAAACTATACCATAAAGGAAAAATATTATGTTACGTGAAAAGCTAAAAAAATAAATTGTACTTTCACTAACAAAGAGTAAAAACATTACGACAGGTGGAGTTTATTTGATGAGAAGACGTCGTGATCTTTTATAGGTTGGGATTTTGTTTGAATAATCTTATTTTAAAGCTATTCTTTGTTTATAATATAA
>NW_013881396.1:0-293 GCF_000517525.1 Limulus polyphemus
ACAGCTGACGTACGTGGAAAACATAGGAAACACACATGGGAAAAACGTTTACTCATGTTAATCACCTGAAGTACCCCAATGTAGTACATAATCAAAATAACCTACACAGTTGACTTATGTGGAAAACATAGGAAAACACACATGGGAAAATCGTTTACCCAAGTTAATCACCTAAAGTACCCCAATGCAGTACATAATCAAGATAACCTACACAGTTGACGTATGTGGAAAACATAGGGAAACACAAATGGGAAAATCGTTTACCCAAGTTAATCACCTAAAGTACTCCAATG
>NW_013881397.1:0-292 GCF_000517525.1 Limulus polyphemus
AGTCCTTAGGATGGGATATTGTTTGTCTGGCGACACATATCTCATTATATAAAATATACTGATAACAAGTGGGAGTCCTTAGGATGGGATATTGTTTGTCTGGCGATACATATCTTATTATATAAAATATATTAGTAACAAGTGGCAGTCCTTAGGATGGGATATTGTTTGTCAGGCGACACATATCTTATTATATAAAATATACTGATAACAAGTGGGAGTCCTTAGGATGGGATATTGTTTGTCTGGCGACACATATCTTATTATATAAGATATACTTATAACAAGTGGG
>NW_013881398.1:0-291 GCF_000517525.1 Limulus polyphemus
TTTATTAGACGATTTAAACGGGGCTTTAAGGCCTCTTACTTCCGTTATTTACTTTTGTTTATTAGACGATTTAAATGGGAGCTTTAAGGCCCCCCTAATTGCCGTTATTTACTTTTGTTTATTAGACGATTTAAATGGGGGCTTTAAGGCCTCTAATTTCTTTGGGCTATAATCTAAAAACGACAAGACGAGAGCATGCAAGGTTAAGATTTGAATAACAAAATCAAACTAAGCTCCAATTCTGACAATTTTGTTTTTCTAACAGAATCATCAGACGAGTTATCCGTTATA
>NW_013881399.1:0-289 GCF_000517525.1 Limulus polyphemus
ACTGACAATAAGAAGAGACAATATTCGACGATAATGTGTACTGTCAGTAAGAAAACACAAGATTTAACAATAATGTGTCCTGTCAATAAAAAGACAGAAGATATAACGATACTAAGTATTGTCAATAAGAAGACACAAGATTTAACTATACTGTGTACTTTCAATAAGAAGACACAAGATTTAACAATATTGTGTACTTTCAATAAGAAGACACAAGATTTAACGATACTGTGTACTGTCAATAAGAAGACACAAGATTTAACGATACTGTGTACTGTCAATAAGAAGA
>NW_013881400.1:0-290 GCF_000517525.1 Limulus polyphemus
ATGTCGCTTCTTCTTAGGTGAAAACCCGAACAACTTATATATCTAAACAAAACATCTCTTCATTGACAGTTCACTGTGGATTGAGAAGTTCGAAATGAATTACTCTTTTGATGTCCCACCAAATGTAAAGCATCACTTTCTGCGATGAAGTCTAGCTTTTAGGATCGGAAGTGGTTTTTGTCTAGGACCGAACCATTGTTTTTGGTGTTTAATATTCGCATAGAGAATCCATTTTTTATCAGCGGTGAGAATTCTGTCCAAAAATGCTTCACGGAAAAGACCTAGCAATG
>NW_013881401.1:0-632 GCF_000517525.1 Limulus polyphemus
ACAAGATTTAACAATACTGTGTACTTTCAATAAGAATACACAAGATTTAACGGTACTGTGTACTGTCAATAAGAAGACACAAGATTTTTTCAATACTATGTACTCTCAATAAGAAGACACAAGATTTAACAACACTGTGTACTGTCAATAAAAAGACACAAGATTTAACGATACTGTGTACTATCAATAAGAAGACACAAGATTTAACAATACTGTGTACTGTCAATAAGAAGACACAAGATTTATAAATACTGGGTACTATCAATAATAACACACAAGATTTAATAATACTTATTGAAAGTACACAGTATTGTTAAATCGTGTGTCTTCTTATTGACAGTACACCATATTGTTAAATCTTGTGTGTTCTTATTGATAGTACCCATTATTTATAAATCTTGTGTCTTTTCATATATAGTACACAGTATTGCTAATTCGTATGTCTTCTTATTGATAGTACACAGTACTGTTAAATCTTGTGTCTTCTTATTGACAATACACATTATCGTTGAATATTGTGTCTTCTTATTGACAGTACACCGTTAAATCTTGTGTCTTGATACTGTGTACTGTCAATAAGAAGACACAAGATTTAACAATACTGTGTACTTTCAATAAGAATACACAAGATT
>NW_013881402.1:0-292 GCF_000517525.1 Limulus polyphemus
GATAATTTATAAATTACAAATTCCACTTATGTCAGATTTAGCTGTGACATACTTAGCTCTGGATGTAGCATAACAGTTGTAAGGTTTGAATAGCATTTTTTTTATTTAAAAAATTTATTCCACAAAACAATTGTGTTCAAAATTTTTTTTTGCTAAGGTAGAATAAAATAGAGCAGTTATTGTTACTTTTTTAAAAACGGTTCCATTTGCAATGATTTTGTGTTGCTTCACAAGTTGACAATTTACTTGAGACTCTGCTTATGTTCTGTACACATAACGAATATGTTTATAG
>NW_013881403.1:0-291 GCF_000517525.1 Limulus polyphemus
AAAATTTGGATAATATTTTTTACCAATTATATTTGTGTTATAATACAACAGAATTTGGATAATATTTTTCACCAATTATATTTGTGTTATAATACAACAGAATTTGGATAATATTTTTCACCAATTATATTTGTGTTATAAAATAACAGAATTTGGATAATATTTTTCAACAATATATTACTTGTTTATTTTAACATCATACATTATTTTCTTGAATTGACCTGCTCATTATTCAGAACTGACAAACCAGTAAACTGGCCTTCTTGATCTTGGAGCGAGTCAAGGAACAAC
>NW_013881404.1:0-317 GCF_000517525.1 Limulus polyphemus
ATGGTGAGGCCAGGGTTATTTATTTTTATTTTTACGAAACTTTTCCAATGAAGCTAGGGTTCGGAGGAGGGGAAAAATAAAATAAAATTGTGCCATCAGTTACTAGCATGCATGTAATTTAGGTGTATGAAACCTCCTGACCGCGATATTCTAGTCTTCAGTCAGTGTTCGTCCTATCAAGTCACCAACGGTTTCATCGAAATAAATTTTTTGTATTGAATGTCTCACAATATCTAAGTTTTTCCGAATAATTACCGAGATCCATACCGCCATTTTGTGCGCGATTGGCAAGTCTCATGACTGTTTCATCCATCCGC
>NW_013881405.1:0-291 GCF_000517525.1 Limulus polyphemus
ATGTTACAACGCTAACTAACAGATTGAACCAAAGGGAACATAATGTTACAACCCTAACTAACAGATTGAACCAAAGGGAATGTAATGTTACAACGCTAATTACCAGATTGAACCAAAGGGAGCGTAATGTTGCAACCCTAATTAACAGACTGAACCAAAGGGAGCGTAATGTTGCAACCCTAACTAACAGATTGAACCAAAGGGAACGTTATGTTACAACCCTAATTAACAGATTGAACCAAAGGGAACGTTATGTTACAACCCTAATTAACAGATTGAACCAAAGGGAAC
>NW_013881406.1:0-291 GCF_000517525.1 Limulus polyphemus
AACATTTAGGAAACCTACCAAAGACACATTATTGAAAACTTACCAATGTTAAGAAAGTCCACCAATGATATATTAGAAGAACTTGTCAAGTGAACATTTAGGAAACCTACCAAAGACACATTATTGAAAATTTACCACTAAGATAAAGTCCACCACTGATATATTAGAAGAACTTATCAAGTGAACATTTAGGAAACCTACCAACGTGACATTATTGAAAACTTACCAATGTTAAGAAAGTCCACCAATGATATATTAGAAGAACTTATCAAGTGAACATTTAGGAAACCT
>NW_013881407.1:0-291 GCF_000517525.1 Limulus polyphemus
TGTTACGTCTCCGTTTGTTAATTGATTTTTCCGTAACTTCGTTCCGACGAAACTTAAGCGACACAAGTCTTTACTTTAAAACTGGTTTATTCTTTCCGAATATAACTTAACCGATACACTCAACAATCGCGCTAAACAAACGCTATAGCAACGAACGTCAATAATACTCCGACCGCAGATCAATTACTCACTAACTATCCACACATTACATTCCCCTCTTTTATATACCAGCGTACCCCATTTCTAGTAACTAATAGACCATTCGCCAAGATACGGGATAGTTCCAGAAAC
>NW_013881408.1:0-291 GCF_000517525.1 Limulus polyphemus
AGCAATATCGTGTTGTAAACTCTCGTGCAGGGCGGAAAAATTCAAAGAATATTAATGATTGTACAGGTACGATTATTTGTAACAGGCCTGAAGTGTGACCTAATGATTAACTTTTACTGTTCTATATTAGATGGTGATTTCTTTCTCCACTATCTATCAAGAAAGCATTCGGCAAACCTATATAAGCGCCATCTAGCGGAAAGCCCACTAGTTAACGGCACATCTTAAGATACCATTGTCTGACCGAATAGTGGGATTTGACCTTCACTTTTATAGCACACCCAAGACCCC
>NW_013881409.1:0-291 GCF_000517525.1 Limulus polyphemus
GATAGAAAGAAGTCCCCAGTTTACCATTGTTGATACAACTCTGATAGAATGGAGTCCCATCTTACCATTGTTGATACAACTCTGATAGAAAGGAGTCCCAGTTTACCATTGTTGATATAAACTCTGATAGAAAGAAGTTCCAGCTTACCATTGTTGATACAACTCTGATAGATAGGAGTCCCAATATAACATTGTTGATACAACTATGATAGAAAGAAGCCCCAGTTTACCATTGTTGATACAACTCTGATAGAAAGGAGTCCCAGTTTACCATTGTTGATATAAACTCTG
>NW_013881410.1:0-291 GCF_000517525.1 Limulus polyphemus
TAATAGTGCAGTGAGGTTATGATGTGAAATTTAATACATTGTTATTTTAAGTTTAGTAGTGTTATACAGTGAGGTTAGGAAGTGAAGTTTACTAGTGTTATATAGTAAAGTTAGTAAATGAAGTTTAGTAGAGTATTATAAAGAAGTTAGGAAGTGAAGTATAGTGTAGTGTTATACAGTGAGATTAGGAAGTGAAGTTTAGTACAGTAGTATATAGTAAGGTTAGGAAGTGCAGTTTAGTACAGTAGTATATAGTAAGGTTAGGAAGTACAGTTTAGTACAGTAGTATAC
>NW_013881411.1:0-291 GCF_000517525.1 Limulus polyphemus
AAAGAAGTGTTATTGTACTTGTTCTGATAATGTCAGTTAAAGAAATATTATTGTGATAATGTCAGTTAAAGAAGTGTTATTGTACTTGTTCTGATAATGTCAGTTAAAGAAATATTATTGTGATAATGTCAGTTAAAGAAGTGTTATTGTACTTGTTCTGATAATGTCAGTTAAAGAATTGTTGTTGTACTTATGGTAATTGGGTGACTCAGGGGCAGGGGTGCAGTCATCGAAGTTAACGGGGTCATAGTTCCATATTTTGTCACCATGGGGCGCGTCGTTAGGTCGCCA
>NW_013881412.1:0-291 GCF_000517525.1 Limulus polyphemus
TTAATTTCAATATTCGCGCTAAAACAAACACTATAACGAACGAACGTTAACTTCAATAATACGTCTCTCTCTGACTGCAGTTCAATTACTCATTACCTACATACACATTATCATCCCGTCACGTTGTCACCCTCTTTTATATACCAGACTACCCTATATCTAGTAAATACTAGAGCATTCGCAAAGGTACAGGACAGTTCTAGAAAATAGGTGGCGCCACACCAGTCACGTGACCTCGATGACGCAACAATACAATACTTTTATTTAACTTACTGTTTTATATTTCATTTG
>NW_013881413.1:0-291 GCF_000517525.1 Limulus polyphemus
GGTCAATAAAGATGTCAGTTTCGTCGTTGGAATAAGCAAAGTATTCCACTTAAAAAAAGGGAATTTACCTTGAAATATTGACCCGGCATGGCCAGGTGATTAGGGGACGCTCGACTCGCAATCTGCGAGTCGCGGGTTCGAATCCCTGTCCCACCAAACATGCTCGCTCCTTTCAGCCGTGGGGGCGTTATAGTGTGACGATCAATCCCACTATTCGTTGGTAAAAGAGTAGCCCAAGAGTTGGCGGTGGGTGGTGATGACTAGCTGCCTTCCCTCTAGTATTACACTGCT
>NW_013881414.1:0-288 GCF_000517525.1 Limulus polyphemus
GTTTTGTACCAGTACGTCATTCCATTTGGACGGATCATCTACAAATTTTGTATGAACGTTCGTTGCATACTTGCGTATTTACATGCAAAACTCTAGCCTTCTATTATCATTTTTGCGTCTTTTGTGCTCGTTTTATGTTACTCTTTTATTGGCTTTTCTGAAAGCGTATGTGTACTGCAGGGAAGCTTTTGGTTACTGATTGTTTTTCGATTTCTTGTTACCAGAGGGTCCTAAATTGATGATTCTTCACCAAATTTGGTATATTGGTACACTTTAACGTTGCGTAGT
>NW_013881415.1:0-291 GCF_000517525.1 Limulus polyphemus
ATTTATTTAGCATGACCTGGTGATTAAGGCGCTCGGCTCGTAAACTTCGGATCGCGGGATCAAAACCCGTCACCGAACATAAAGGTTATAATGTGACAGCAAATTCCGCTATTCGTTGGAAAAGATTAGCTAAACGGTTGGCAATTGGTGGTGTTGACTAACTGCCTTACCTCTAGTCTATCACTTCGAAATTAGGAACGGCTACTGCAGATATCCCTCGAAGCGGTTTTGCGCGAAGTTCGACTAAAACAAATGGCTTTGCGCGAAGTTCGACTAAAACAAATGGCTTTG
>NW_013881416.1:0-290 GCF_000517525.1 Limulus polyphemus
TTGTATCTTCTTATTGACAGTACACAGTATCGTTAAATCTTGTGTCTTCTTAGGGACAGTGCACAGTATTGATAAATCCTGTATCTTCTTATTGACAGGACTCAGTATTGAAAAATCTTGTGTCTTTTTACTGACAGTACACAGTATCGTTAAATCTTGTGGCTTGTTATTGATAGTATACAGTATCATTAAATCTTATGACTTGTTATGATAAAACACAGTATCGTTAAATCTTGTGTCTTCTTATTGTCAGTACACAGTATTGATAAATCCATTTTCTTCTTATTGAC
>NW_013881417.1:0-290 GCF_000517525.1 Limulus polyphemus
GGTGTGACCGGGGATTTTGAACCCGCGACCCGTCAGATTACGAGCCGAGTGCCCTAATCACCTGGCAATGCCGGGCCCTTATATGCTTGGCTACATCTATTTTCAGCGCATTTCGATCGGATTGTGATCGGGTGATTGTGAAGGCCAGTCACAAGCTTTTGTTTTATCTTTCTGAAAATTTCGCATTTGACGTAACATATGCTTTGGCTCGTTGACATTTGTAAGATGTACTTTCTGTCAGCGAATCCATGAAACGACGGTATCTCCAGTCTTTGAACTGATGAAATACT
>NW_013881418.1:0-529 GCF_000517525.1 Limulus polyphemus
TATTTGAAATTTTCTTATCGTTTCTCAAATATTCTTGTTTTTATAAGTAACATAATTATTGGTTGTCGTCGGAATATGAAGTTTAATTTTCTGGCGTTGGTTAATAAAATACATATAACAATAGGTTTTAGTTTTGTTTGAAAAATAGAATTGGTTTCATTTGTAAGTTTTATCTTCAATCGGATATAGAAGAAAAATTTGTTAATAAAAATTAATGTTATGATTAATGATATTAAAACACCGTTCAAGTTTTAATACCATGGTGCTACACGGGTAACATCATATATACGCGTCGAAACATGTAGGCATTATTTTTATATTATTTTAATTGTGTATTGATTATAACGTGTATTGATTCAAGTTTTAATACTATGGTACAACACAGAATTCTCTCTCTCTTTATGTTTGAGCGAGAGAAGAAATTAAACCTCTCAAAACTATTCATAAATCATTTCCATATTGACACATTTCTTACCATTTGTGACAGTGATAAGAAGTTTTAAATGACTGATTTCCGGTCCATATCGGG
>NW_013881419.1:0-290 GCF_000517525.1 Limulus polyphemus
ACATGAACTTACGATGTTAATGAATCACAGATATTGTATAATATTCTGTTTTTATACACAACACATGAAGTTACAGTGCTAATGAAGCACATATCTCGTATAATATCTTGTTTTTATACATGTCACATGAACTTACGGTGCTAATGAATCACAGATATTGTATAATATCCTGTTTTTATACACGACGCATGAACTTACAGTGCTAATGAAGCACATATCTCGTATAATATCTTGTTTTTATACATGTCACACGAACTTACAGTGCTAATAAAGCACAGATATTATATAAT
>NW_013881420.1:0-291 GCF_000517525.1 Limulus polyphemus
GTTCAACATAGCCAGATACTGTTATTTAGTTCAACATAGCCAGATAATATTATTTTGTTCAACATAGCCAGATACTATTATTTAGTTCAACATAGCCAGATAGTATTATTTAGTTCAACAAAGCCAGATAATATTATTTAGTTCAACAAAGCCAGATAATATTATTTAGTTCAACAGAGCCAGATAATATTATTTAGTTCAACATAGCCAGATAATATTATTTAGCTCAACAAAGCCAGATAATATTATTTAGTTCAACATAGCCAGATAATATTCTTTACTGTATTTTCG
>NW_013881421.1:0-291 GCF_000517525.1 Limulus polyphemus
AACATAAGTCCTATTGCAGCATCCAAGAGCCAAACATAAGTCCTATTACAGCATCCAAGAGCCAAACATAAATCCTATTACAGCATCCAAGATCCTTTTGACATTCTTTAAAGAGGTTACTGCTTATGTTGACGAGGGTACTGGTGTAGAAAGCATTTGATAAGGGACGATACGAAAGGTTTGGTTAAAAAGTTATTTCTGTATGTGTTAGGGATAGGTTGGTTCGTTGAATAGAAAACGGTTAGATGGAAGAATGCAAAGGGTTGTTATAAATAGAGCTCAGTCAAACTG
>NW_013881422.1:0-291 GCF_000517525.1 Limulus polyphemus
CTCAATGGTATACTTTGCAGTCTTTTGCTTCCTCAATATGTTTGTCCCAGACCATAAACTCATGGATTAACATCAGTAAAGCAGACAGGGATAGCTGCCCATCTTTGATTATCTGTGGCATTTGACATTCATCCTACTGCGGACCTTATTTACAATTCTAGATGACACCAGGTATTGGATGATGCACTCTGTCAATGGGATCACGATCACCCACTGCACTGTCTCTGGTGCTGCATTCCTCCAAACTCTGCAATGAAATTTTTTCCTCCTTTTCTAGTGGAATATAGGAGT
>NW_013881423.1:0-292 GCF_000517525.1 Limulus polyphemus
GGTAGTTATTTACTATGAACAATACACGGGGAGGTTATGGTAGTTATTTACTATGAATAATACACGGGGAGGTTATGGTAGTTATTTACTATGAATAATACACGGGGAGGTTATGGTAGCTATTTACCAGGAACAATACACGCGGAGGTTATGGCTAGTTATTTACTATGAACAATACACGGGGAGGTTATGGTAGTTATTTACTATAAATAATACACGGGGAGGTTGTGGTAGTTATTTACTATGAATAATACACGGGGAGGTTATGGTAGTTATTTACTATGAACAATAC
>NW_013881424.1:0-291 GCF_000517525.1 Limulus polyphemus
CCTTAGAACACATATATATATCCTTATTCCTTAGAACACATATATATCCTTATTCCTTAGAACACATATATATCCTTATTCCTTAGAACATATATATATATATATCCTTATTGCTTAGAACACATATATATATCCTTATTCCTTAGAACACATATATATATCCTTATTCCTTAGAACACATATATATCCTTATTCCTTAGAACACATATATATCCTTATTCCTTAGAACACATATATATCCTTATTCCTTAGAACACATATATATCCTTATTCATTAGAACACATATATAT
>NW_013881425.1:0-291 GCF_000517525.1 Limulus polyphemus
TAATTCATATTTCCAGGGTAAAATTTGTTTCTCTGTCCAACGGGGCTATTTAAGCCGAAAAAAGAGGATAATTGGTCAAACGTTTTTGCACTGATTCTCTCATAACGTAACGGAGCTAAATCCGGGGTCTTCCTGAACCTATTAAAATTCTACCAATATTCTGACAAGATTTGGATTTTCCTTTAATTTGTTTCTAAAAACAAACTGCCAAAATGGCACCATTAACATGTAATTGCAAACGAGCCAAGTGTGGTATGTGGAAAATGCTTCAGGTGTGACTGAAATCATGAT
>NW_013881426.1:0-291 GCF_000517525.1 Limulus polyphemus
ACGTATACCATCTTGCTAACACTTTCAACCATAGGAAGTATACCATCTTGTTAACACTTTCAACCATAGGACGTATATCATCTTGTTAACACTTTCAACCATAGGACGTACACCATCTTGCTAACACTTTCAACCAGAGGACGTATACCATCTTGCTAACACTTTCAACCATAGGAAGTATACCATCTTGTTAACACTTTCAACCATGGGACGTATACCATCTTGTTAACACTTTCAACCATAGGACGTATACCATCTTGCTAACACTTTCAACCATAGGACGTATACCAT
>NW_013881427.1:0-291 GCF_000517525.1 Limulus polyphemus
CCGGTAACTATGACAGGGTGAGATAAATACGGTAAAAATTATAAGGTGAAATAAATCCCGCAAATATGACAGGGTGAAATAAATACGATAAATATGACAGGGTGAAATAAATACGATAAATATGACAGGGTGAAATAAATACGGTAAATATGACAGGGTGAAATAAATACGGTAAATATGACAGGGTGAAATAAATACGGTAAATATGACAGGGTGAAATAAATCCCGTAAAAATGATAGGGTGAAATAAATCCCGTAAAAATGATAGGGTGAAATAAATCCCGTAAATAT
>NW_013881428.1:0-291 GCF_000517525.1 Limulus polyphemus
CTTAGTTAATCTGGTGTCAACTGATTCTTGATTTTAGTTAATCTGGTGTCAACTGATTCTTGAACTTAATCAATCTCGTGTTAATAGATTCTTAACCTTAGTTAATCTGGTGTCAATTGATTCTTGACCTTAGTTAATCTGGTGTTAACTGATTCTTGATTTTAGTTAATCTGGTGTCAACTGATTCTTGAACTTAATCAATCTCGTGTTAATAGATTCTTAACCTTAGTTAATCTGGTGTCAACTGATTCTTGGCCTTAGTTAATCTGGTGTCAACTGATTCTTGACCTT
>NW_013881429.1:0-291 GCF_000517525.1 Limulus polyphemus
TATTTATGAATGGATGTTGTCAGAATGGTACCTAGTAATGTTCCAGTACTTTGTTATTAGTTTTATATCTACTAAAATTATACGGTAGCAACGTGGTATCTATAAATGAATGTTGTCAGAGTGGTACCTAGTAATGTTCCAGTACTTTGTTATTAGTTTTATATCTACTGATATTATAACGTGGTATCTATAAATGAATGTTGTGAGAGTGGTATCTAGTAATGTACCAGTACTTTGTTATTAGTTTTATATCTACTAAAATTATACGGTAGCAACGTGATATCTATGAAT
>NW_013881430.1:0-291 GCF_000517525.1 Limulus polyphemus
GTATTTAGTCACACGAATACAAATGTAAGTATCTACATGGACATTGACCTGGAGATTACTTACTCTGATCCTCAGGTAGTATTTATATTCATATTCTCCGCAAACAGCTACCATCTACCATGATGAGAAAATGCAAACTCGTTAAAGAATTCTTTAAGATAAATTCAATTAATTAGGTCACAATTTACCTTCCCAATAAAGTACAAAAGTGTGAAATAGATTACTGCTGAATACAATTCAAGGAGGTGTAACAAATGTATTGTGTATATAAGTAATAGTGCATGTTATTAC
>NW_013881431.1:0-291 GCF_000517525.1 Limulus polyphemus
TTTCATTTGTCCATTTATCTACTTGTCTGTCTCTAGCAGTGGCTAGTACACTGTGTCATCAACAAACACTAAGGTAGGTAAGTATTGTCTTCATTTGTCCATTTGTCTACTTGTCTGTCTCTAGCAGTGGTTAGTACACTGTGTCATCAACAAACACTAAGGAAGGTAAGTATTGTTTTCATTTGTCCATTTATCTACTTGTTTGTCTCTAGCAGTGGTTAGTACACTGTGTCATCAACAAACACTAAGGTAGGTAAGTATTGTTTTCATTTGTCCATTTCTCTACTTGTT
>NW_013881432.1:0-289 GCF_000517525.1 Limulus polyphemus
CACAGTATCATTAAATCTTGTGTCTTCTTATTGACAGTACACAGTATCGTTAAATCTTGTGTCTACTTATTGACAGTACACAGTATCGTTAAATCTTGTGTCTTCTTATTCAGAGTACACAGTATCGTTAAATCTTGTGTCTTTTATTGATAGTACACAGTATTTCTAAATGGTGTATCTTCTTATTGATAGTATACAGTATTGTTAAATCTTGAGTCTTCTTATTGAAAATATACACAGTATCGTTAAATATTGTGTCTTCTTATTGACAGTACACAGTATCGTTAAA
>NW_013881433.1:0-291 GCF_000517525.1 Limulus polyphemus
AGTATTCAGATAAAGCTTTGTTCCTCACTTTATATTGTAGAAGTATTCAGATAAAGCTTTGTTCCTTACTTTATATTGTAGAAGTATTCAGATAAAGCTTTGTTCCTCACTTTATATTGTGGAAGTATTCAGATTAAAGCTTTGTTCCTTACTTTATATTGTAGAAGTATTCAGATAAAAGTTTGTTCCTTACTTTATATTGTAGAAGTATTCAGATAAAGCTTTGTTCCTCACTTTATATTGTAGAAGTATTCAGATAAAGCTTTGTTCCTTACTTTATATTGTAGAAGT
>NW_013881434.1:0-292 GCF_000517525.1 Limulus polyphemus
AAAACAAACAGTAGGAAGGTAAAACTCTGCATATTACTACGGCAACGTTAATGTGTACCTACATACCAAATTTGGTGAAGAATCATCAATTTAGGACCCTCTGGTAACAAGAAATCGAAAAAACAATAAGTAACCAAAAGCTTCACTGCAGTACACATACGCTTTCAGAAAAGCCAATAAAAGAGTAACCTAAAACGACCAAAAATATCGCAAAAATGACAATAGAAGTCATGAATTTTGCATGTAAATAAGCAAGTATGCAACGAACGTTGATACAAAATTTGGAGATGAT
>NW_013881435.1:0-290 GCF_000517525.1 Limulus polyphemus
AAATAATATCCAAGATAACTATGATTACGTGTAGCCTGTAAGCAACAAAATAATATCCAAGATAACTGTGATTACGTGTAGCCTGTAAGTAACAAAATAATATCCAAGATAACTATGATTACGCGTAGCCTGTAAGTAACAAAATAATATCCAACATAACTATGATTAAGTGTAGCCTGTAAGTAACAAAATAATATTCAAGATAACTATGACTACGAGTAGCCTGTAAGTAACAAAATAATATCCAAGATAACTATGATTACGTGTAGCCTGTAAGTAACAAAGTAATA
>NW_013881436.1:0-291 GCF_000517525.1 Limulus polyphemus
GAACCTCCAACAGGTCTTCTTTGCATTTGTAATGCAGACTTTAAACCCTCAATAAAATACAAGTGTACTGAGTTAAAATTAAATTAACTCTTGGAAACTGTTTGTTTATATAACGATACTGTGTGCTGTCAATAAGAAGACACAAGATTTAACGATACTGTGTACTGTCAATAAGAAGACACAAAATTTAACGATACTGTGTACTGTCAATAAGAAGACACAAGATTTCACGATAGTGTGTATTGTCAATAAGAAGACACTAGATTTAACAATACTGTGTACTCTCAATAA
>NW_013881437.1:0-291 GCF_000517525.1 Limulus polyphemus
ATGTATCTATACAAATATAATAGTACTGTCTGTTGTCTATATAAATATCATAGTACTGTTTGTTGTCTACATAAATATCATAGTAATGTCTGTTGTTTATATAAATATAATAGTACTGTCTGTTGTATGTATCTATACCAATATAATAGTACTGTCTGTTGTCTATATAAATATCATATTACTGTCTGTTGTCTATATAAATATCATAGTACTGTCTGTTGTCTATATAAATATCATAGTACTGTCTGTTGTCTATATAAATATAATAGTACTGTCTGTTGTCTATATAAA
>NW_013881438.1:0-291 GCF_000517525.1 Limulus polyphemus
CAACTAATGGACAACAAACGGTTTCATGTCCAGATGGTTACCAAATAAGGAACAACAAACTGTCTTATGTCTAGATAGTTACTAAATAATGGACAACAAACTGTTTCATCTCCAGATGGTTACCAACTAAAGGACAACAAACTGTTTCATGTCCAGATGGTTACCAACTAATGGACAACAAACTGTTTCATGTCCAGATGGTTACCAACTAAGGGACAATAAGTTGTTTCCTGTCCAGTTGGTTACCAATTAAGGGACAACAAACTGTTTCATGTCCAGATGGTTACCAAC
>NW_013881439.1:0-291 GCF_000517525.1 Limulus polyphemus
TTGTGGACTGTCCAAGGCATCTACGAACTGATCCCTCAGCAACAACTTGAGGAGATCGGGTGGTGCAGTTGGGTAGGCCTTGTGTGCCATGCTCTCCAAGTCCTGTGCCAGCTCTTGCAGGCTCTCCCCTTTAGCACAGACTCTCGTCCTAAACCTAGCCCTGTAGACTTCTGACTGATTTTGGGTTCCGTATCTGAGTTCTAGAGCCGCTACCAGTGCTCTATAGTTGTGTCTGTCGGCTGCTGTCAACTGTCCAAGTATTTCCAGTGGTTATCCCTTCAAGCTCTTTGC
>NW_013881440.1:0-291 GCF_000517525.1 Limulus polyphemus
GTATTACAACAGGTACAGTAATACGTGTAGACAAACTAAAGAGTGTATTACAACAGGTACAGTAATATGTGTACACAAACTAAAGATTGTATTACAACAGGTATAGCAATACGTGTACACAAACTAAAGATTGTATTACAACAGGTATAGCAATACGTGTAGACAAACCAAAGAATGTATTACAACAGGTACGGTAATACTTGTACACAAACTAAAGATTGTATTACAACAGGTATAGCAATACGTGTACACAAACTAAAGATTGTATTACAACAGGTATAGCAATACGTG
>NW_013881441.1:0-292 GCF_000517525.1 Limulus polyphemus
GTGTAAAAGACAGTAAATCGTCCTTTAATGTATTTCCATTTGTGTATGTTGGCTTTCTCTCAACTGTTGGAGACTTTCTTCCTGTTTCTTTTCTTGTTCCAGTTGCCACTGGTGCTGGTTTTCTTGCCACTGCTGTAGTCTCTCTCTTGTTTATTTTCTTTCTCCTCCAACCACTGCTGAAGTCTCTCTTCTTGATTATTTTCTCGTTCTTCTTGTTTCCTTTCTTTTTCCTCCAACAACTGCTATAATCTCTCTTTGTATATTTCTATTCTCGTTCTTCTTGTTTCTTTTC
>NW_013881442.1:0-291 GCF_000517525.1 Limulus polyphemus
TGTTATTCATTATCACTCAGGTGATCAATAACACTTCTTGTGTTATTCATTATCACTCAGGTGATCAATAACACTTCTTGTGTTATTCATTATCACTCAGGTAATCAATAACCCTTCGTATGTTATTCATTATCACTCAGGTGATCAATAACACGTCTTGTGTTATTCATTATCACTCAGGTGATCAATAACACGTCTTGTGTTATTCATTATCACTCAGGTGATCAATAACACTTCGTATGCTATTCATTATCACTTAGGTAATCAATAACCCTTCGTATGTTATTCATT
>NW_013881443.1:0-290 GCF_000517525.1 Limulus polyphemus
GAAAGGAATTAATCCATATAAATTGTTAGGTGGAGCACAACAATGTTACGAAATAAATTAATCAATATAAATTATTAGGTCGAGTACAACAATGTTACGAAAGGAATTAATCCATATAAATTGTTAGGTGGAGCACAACAATGTTACGAAATAAATTAATCAATATAAATTATTAGGTGGAGTACAACAATGTTAGGAATGAATTAATATAAATTGCTAGGTGGAGCACAACAATGTTCCAAAAGGAATGAATTAATATAAATTGTTAGGTGGAGCACAACAATGTTACA
>NW_013881444.1:0-291 GCF_000517525.1 Limulus polyphemus
GTGTATAAGGTGAAAGTCCTACTCCTACCAACCTTCATGTATTGTATAGAAGGTGAAAGTCCTACTCCTACCATCCTTCATGTATTGTGTAGGAGGTGAAAGTCCTACTCCTACCAACCTTCATGTATTGTGCAGGAGATAAAAGTCCTACTCCTACCAACCTTCATGTATTGTGCAAGAGATAAAAGTCCTACTCCTACCAACCTTCATGTATTGTATAGGAGATAAAAGTTCTACTCCTACCAACCTTCATGTATTCTATAGGAGATAAAAGTCCTACTCCTACCAACC
>NW_013881445.1:0-291 GCF_000517525.1 Limulus polyphemus
ATATCGTTGTAAATGTTTACTCAGAAGTTTTTATTTACCATATGTATATATATCGATTTGAATTTTTAATCAGAAGTTTATATTTACCATATATATATATATATCGATGTGAATGTTTAATCAGAAGTTTTATTTACCATATATATATCGTTGTGAATTTTTAATCAGAAGTTTTTATTTACCATATATATATATTGATGTGAATGTTTAATCACCATATATATATATGTCGATGTGATTTTTTAAACAGAAGCTTTTATTTATCATATATATATATATATACATATCGTT
>NW_013881446.1:0-291 GCF_000517525.1 Limulus polyphemus
TACTTGGTACAACTACTCCATGAACACCTAGGTTTAACTCTAGTTACCGAATATATAATCACCATACTCATCTTTAGCCTTACTTGGAACAACTACTCCATGAAACCTAGTTGTAACTCTAGTTACAGAATTTTTAACCACCATACTCATCTCTAGCCATACTTGGTACAACTACTCCATGAACACTTAGGTGTAACTCTAGTTACCAAATTTATAACCACCATACTCATCTTAGCCTTACTTGGTACATCTACTCCATGAACACCTAGGTGTAACTCTAATTACCGAATT
>NW_013881447.1:0-290 GCF_000517525.1 Limulus polyphemus
GTGTGATATGAATACTGTTCTGGATATGGAAGATACAGTGTGGTTTGAATACTGTTCTGGATATGGAAGATACAGTGTGGTTTAAATACTGTTCTGGATATGGAATATACAGTGTGGTTTAAATACTGTTATGGATATGGAAGATAAAGTGTGGTTTAAATACTGTTCTGGATATGGAAGATACAGTGTGGTTTAAATACTGTTCTGGATATGGAAGATACAGTGTGATATGAACACTGTTCTGGATATGGAAGATACAGTGTGATATGAATACTGTTCTGATATGGAAG
>NW_013881448.1:0-287 GCF_000517525.1 Limulus polyphemus
GTATTGAGTGAACTACTTGAATGTGACGACTACCAAGAGTTGTTTACTAAGGTACAAGTATGTACAACCATTAAAAGTATTGAGTGAACTACTTGAATGTGACGACTACAAGAGTTGTTTACTAAGGTACAGTATATACAACCATTAAAAGTATCGAGTGAACTACTTGAATGTGACGACTACAAGAGTTGTTTACTAAGGTACAGTATATACAACCATTAAAAGTATCGAGTGAACTACTTGAATGTGACGACTACAAGAGTTGTTTACTAAGGTACAGTATGTAC
>NW_013881449.1:0-291 GCF_000517525.1 Limulus polyphemus
ACTGAATAGGTCTCATTTGGTACTAATTGTTTTTTGTAAGGCTTGTAATTTTTTATACGTTTAAAGAATGTAAAGTTTCTATTTTTATCATATCTTAAATCGCGTGTATGTACACATTATTTTAATTATGACTTAAATCGCGTGTGTATATACATTATTATTTTAATTATGACTTAAATCGCGTGTATATACACATTATTTTAATTATGACTTAAATCGCGTGTGTATATACATTATTATTTTAATTATGACTTAAATCGCGTGTATATACACATGATTTTTAATTATGAC
>NW_013881450.1:0-291 GCF_000517525.1 Limulus polyphemus
GAAGATATGCACGGTATATTGAAAGTTAGAAGTATTAAATCTATAAAGACTTTAAACGAGTACAAAGAGGTCATGTGGGCAGTCAAATGGACGAACCCATATTGAGAGAGTTAGGTCAATGAATAACGACTTTGTGAGGAAAACATGAAGCATTAAGCACACAAAAGAGTAGTGATAGTTCGGTAGAGGAATTTAGAGGGAGTCACATAATCACATCATGCTCCCAAATTTTGTGAAGATATGCAAAGTATATTGAAAGTTAGAAGTATTAAATCTATAAAGACTTTAAAC
>NW_013881451.1:0-291 GCF_000517525.1 Limulus polyphemus
TGTGGACAGTGCCACCCAATAACAAGCAACGGTGGAAATAATTAATCCATGATGGATCAATCAGATAAAGGGAGTAGATAGATGGCTGAAAGTATGACAGTCAGAAGAAAGGTGATGTTGGATAGGCAAAAAACATGAAACTTATACTTGTAGATGGGTGACTAAATGAGTCTGGCTTTATGGGCGATGGAACGGACAAATCCCAAAATGTGAAGGTGAAGGGACAAGATCCCATGATGGAACAGTGATGCTTTATGTCGAAGATGAGAGAGAGAGTATTGTAGGCAGAGT
>NW_013881452.1:0-291 GCF_000517525.1 Limulus polyphemus
TAACAAGCCACAAGATTTAACGAAACTATGTACTGTCAATAAGAAAATAAAATATTTAACAATAGTGTGTACTGTCAATAACAAGACACAAGATTTAACGATACTGTGTACTATCAATAACAAGCCATAAGATTTAACAATACTGTGTACTGTCAATAAGAAGACACAAGATTTAACAATACTGTGTACTGTCAATAAGAAGACACAAGATTTAAAGATAATGTGTACTATAAATAACAAGCCATAAGATTTAACGATACTGTGTACTATCAATAACAGTCCACAAGATTT
>NW_013881453.1:0-291 GCF_000517525.1 Limulus polyphemus
TTTAGTCTTCTTGTTACGTACTGCAGTGAAACTAACATTAACTCAAATGGCATGTTTAGTCTTCTCGTTACGTACTGCAGTGAAACCTACATTAACTCAAATGACGTGTTTTGTCTTCTTGTTACGTACTGCAGTGAAACCAACATTAACTCAAATAACATGTTTTGTCTTCTTGCTACGTACTGCAGTGAAACCAACATTAACTCAAATGACATGTTTAGTCTTCACGTTACGTACTGCAGTGAAACCAACATTAACTCAAATGACATGTTTAGTCTTCACGTTACGTAC
>NW_013881454.1:0-291 GCF_000517525.1 Limulus polyphemus
GGTGCTTTATACAACGAACTATTTTGATCAGGAGGAGGTAAGGTACTTTATACAACGAACTATTTTGATCAGCAGTAGGTAAGGTGCTTTATACAACGAACTATTTTGATCAGGAGGAGGTAAGGTGCTTTATACAACGAACTATTTTAATCAGGAAGAGGTAAGGTGCTTTATACAACGAACTATTTTGATCAAGAGGATGTAAGGTACTTTATAAAACGAACTATTTTGATCAGGAGGAGGTAAGGTGCTTTATACAATGAACTATTTTAATCAGGAGGAGGTAAGGTG
>NW_013881455.1:0-291 GCF_000517525.1 Limulus polyphemus
CGATTTAGTAACCTGTGGTACCAGGAAATCGATAACAGAGCAGAATCAAAAACCTTCACTGCAGTACACATACTCTTTCAGAAAGCCAATAAAGTAGTAAGAAAAGGACCATAAATGTTGCAAAAATGATAATGCGAAGCTAGAATTTTGCTTGTAAATACGCAAGTATGCAACGAACGTTCATATAAAATTTTGAAAATATCTGTCCAAATGGAACGAAGTACTGGTACAAAACGCAAAACCTTCCATAACACCCTTAAAATGAACCATAGGAGGATGAAACTCTGCATA
>NW_013881456.1:0-291 GCF_000517525.1 Limulus polyphemus
GCGTGAACGTTGATTCGTCTCTACTGGTACGTTATGCGCGTGAACCATTTTTGGACAGAATTGTTACCAGTGATAAAAATGGATTCTCTATGCTAATATTAAACACCAAAAACCACTTCTGACCCCAAAACCAGGACCCATCCACAGAAAGTGATGCTTTGCATTTGGTGGGACATCAAAGGAGTAATTAATTTCGAACTCCTCAATCCACAGCACACTGTCAATGCAGAGATCTATAGTCAGGAACTGGAACGTTTAAATCAAGCCCTTTATCAGAAACACTCGTCAATT
>NW_013881457.1:0-290 GCF_000517525.1 Limulus polyphemus
ATATATACGATATACACAAGCCATGTGTAAATATATTTAAATAGACATGCACAGTTTACTTCAATTGAATGTGTTATTTATAACAATAGTAGTTTTCTTTCGTTTAAAAACATAACTATTTATAATGCTTCCTGAATAGTAAACAAATAAATTACAGTGAAAGCAATGAAGATTTTGAGCCAACCTAAATAACAGTAAACCTTTTTTGATTTATGGTATTTTCTTATCTCGATGTTTTGAGCTCTTTTGTGTTTAGAACAATATATACTAATATTTAAAGTATCAAATTG
>NW_013881458.1:0-291 GCF_000517525.1 Limulus polyphemus
AGTGAAAGACTAGAGGGAAGGTAGCTAGTCATAACCACCCACCGCCAACTCTTGGGCTACTCTTTTTACCAACAAACAGTGGGATTTACTGTCACATCATAACGTCCTCCATCGGCTGAAAGGGCAAGCATATTTGGTGGGACGGGGGATTCGAACCCGCGACTCGCAGATTACGACTCGAGCGCCCTAACCATCTGTCCATGCCAGGCCCGTTCCCTAGGAATAGACCAGAAATAAATGAGCTTATTTCACCTATTGAAAACGTAAAATTCTTAAATATGAGCATACTGG
>NW_013881459.1:0-291 GCF_000517525.1 Limulus polyphemus
ACACCAAGCACAGCTTCACTGTCAGCAAGGTTTAGTGAATGTGTGCTTTTCACTCACACCAAGCACATCTTCACTGTCAGCAAGGTTTAGTAAATATGTGCTTTTCACTCACACCAAGCACAGCTTCACTGTCAGCAAGGTTTAGTAAATATGTGCTTTTCACTCACACCAAGCACAGCTTCGTTGTCAGCAAGGTTTAGTAAATATGTGCTTTTCACTCACACCAAGCACAGCTTCACTGTCAGCAAGGTTTAGTAAATATGTGCTTTTCACTCACACCAAGCACAGCTT
>NW_013881460.1:0-290 GCF_000517525.1 Limulus polyphemus
ATATTTAGTACAGCTTTGAGGAAACAACATAAGTAGATATTTAGTACAGCTTTGAGGAAACAACGTAAGTAGATATTTAGTACAGCTTTGAGGAAACAACGTAAGTAGATATTTAGTACAGCTTTGAGGAAACAACGTAAGTAGATATTTAGTACAGCTTTGAGGAAACAACATGAGTAGATATTTAGTACAGCTTTGAGGAAACAACGTAAGTAGATATTTAGTACAGCTTTGAGGAAACAACGTAAGTAGATATTTAGTACAGCTTTGAGGAAACAACGTAAGTAGAT
>NW_013881461.1:0-290 GCF_000517525.1 Limulus polyphemus
GTGGATCCACTGTCTCCCTTTCAGTGGTTATGATGTTGGACTGTGGATCCACTGTCTCCCTTTCAGTGGTTACCATGCCAGACTGTGGATCCATTGTCTCCCTTTCAGTAGTTAGCATGCTGGACTGTGGATCCACTGTCTCCCTTTCAGTGGTTATGATGTTGGACTGTGGATCCACTGTCTCCCTTTCAGTGGTTACCATGCCGGACTGTGGATCCACTGTCTCCCTTTCAGTGGCTAGTATGCTGGACTGTGTATCCACTGTCTCTCTTTCAGTGGTTAGCATGCTG
>NW_013881462.1:0-290 GCF_000517525.1 Limulus polyphemus
ATACATGATTCATATGTCTATACACGTTTAATACATCTATACATGATTCATGCATCTATACACGTTTTTATACATATACATCTTTTTAAACATGTTTATACACGTTTAATACATCTATACATGATTCATACATCTATACATGATTCATATGTCTATACACGTTTAATACATCTATACATGATTCATATGTCTATACACGTTTAATACATCTATACATGATTCATATGTCTATACACGTTTAATACATCTATACATGATTCATGCATCTATACACGTTTTTATGCATATAC
>NW_013881463.1:0-291 GCF_000517525.1 Limulus polyphemus
TGGTATTTTGTTTGAATAATCTCATTTTTAAGGCTATACTTTGTATACAATATAACTGATGACAAAAAAAGGTAAAATCGAAGCTAGCCGAAATTTTTATAACAGATTATAAAATAACTATTGGGAATTTTGATCAAACGATGTCCATTTTGAAAGTCGTACATCAAGGTCACGTTTGTATTAAAATATGAGCAAAAACAATTTTTTTAAAAATTTCGCCAAAACCATGGTCTATAGCCTTGGCTTTTCGGTGAAAATATGTACTTTTTTTGGAAAATTTAAAAAAATGCT
>NW_013881464.1:0-290 GCF_000517525.1 Limulus polyphemus
TGGGCCCTTCGTTGAAGGTTCGGAAATCTAGCTGATTCATTGCGAGTGGGTGGGCCCTTCGTTGAAGGTTTAGATATCTAGCTGATTCATTGAGAGTGGGTGGATTCTTCGTTGAAGGTTTAGAAATCTAGCTGATTAATTACGAGTGGGTGGGCCCTTCGTTGAAGGTTCGGAAATCTAGCTGATTCATTGCGAGGGGGTGGGCCCTTCGTTGAAGGTTTAGATACCTAGCTGATTCATTGAGAGTGGGTGGATTCTTCGTTGAAGGTTTAGAAATCTAGCTGATTAAT
>NW_013881465.1:0-290 GCF_000517525.1 Limulus polyphemus
TACCAAAAAGTTTATTTATTGAAATATGTAAAAAATGCACATTCCAAATTTATTCCTCTCTATATATAGAGAGTAAAAGTGATTTATATTTTACATTATGATAAAAAGTGATTTATATTTTACATTATGATAAAAAGTGATTTATATTTTACATTATGATAAATATATATTTCTGCATTTTTTTCAATAAATGATTGAGCAAAACACTTGTTGAGTATTGTAGCACAAACTCGCAACACTCGCATGCATTAATGAGCGAACTGAATGTATGGAAAACATACACACTTACA
>NW_013881466.1:0-291 GCF_000517525.1 Limulus polyphemus
ACGATGGATTTAAATTATAGCCTTGTCGCTAGACGGCTTCACAAACTTAGTCGATTTTAGTGAAACGATGGATTTAAAGTATAGCCTTGTCGCTAGACGGCTTCACAAACTTAGTCGATTTTAGTGAAACGACGGATTTATATTATAGCCTTGTCGCTAGACGGCTTCACAAACTTAGTCGATTTTAGTGAAATGCTGGATTTAAATTATAGCCTTGTCGCTAGACGGCTTCACAAACTTAGTCGATTTTAGTGAAACGATGGATTTAAAGTATAGCCTTGTCGCTAGACG
>NW_013881467.1:0-290 GCF_000517525.1 Limulus polyphemus
ATAAGTACCATAATGTTAGTTGATAGTTCAAACTTTAACTATGATACTGTTATTTTGTTTCCTCATTACTTGATACATATATAAGTACCATAATGTTAGTTGATAGTTCAAACTCTAACTATGATACTGTTACTTTGTTTTCCTCATTACTTGATACATATATAAGTACCATAATGTTGGTTGTACAGTTCAAACTCTAACCATGATACTGTTACTTGTTTCCTCATTACTTGATACATATATAAGTACCATAATGTTGGTTGTACAGTTCAAACTCTAACCGTGATACT
>NW_013881468.1:0-291 GCF_000517525.1 Limulus polyphemus
GGATTTATCAATACTGTGTACTGTCAATAAGAAGACAAAAGATTTAACGATACTGTGTACTATTATAACAAGTCATAAGATTTAATGATACTGTGTACTATCAATAACAAGCCAAAAGATTTAAATATACTGTGTACTGTCAATAGAAAGACACAAGATTTAAAAATACTGTGTACTGTCATTAATAAGATACAGGATTTATCAACACTGTGTACTGTCAATAAGAAGACACAAGATTTAACGATACTGTGTCCTGTCAATAAGAAGATACAGGATTTATCAAAATTGTGT
>NW_013881469.1:0-291 GCF_000517525.1 Limulus polyphemus
ATCTAGAACATTATCTACTGAAACAAACTCATCAAGTGATAATCACCCAACTTAGATCTAGAACATTATCCACTGAAACAAACTCTTCAAGTGCCAATCACCCAACTTAGATCTAGAACATTATCTACTGAAACAAACTCATCAAGTGATAATCACCCAACTTAGATCTAGAACATTATCCACTGAAACAAACTCTTCAAGTGCTAATCACCCTACTTAGATCTAGAACATTATCCACTGAAACAAACTCTTCAAGTGCTAATCACCCAACTTAGATCTAGAACATTATCC
>NW_013881470.1:0-292 GCF_000517525.1 Limulus polyphemus
GATAGTGTCGTTATCAGTAGTGGAATCAAACTTTAAACTGATAGTGTCGTTATTGGTAGTGGAATCAAACTTTAAGCTGATAGTGTCGTTATCAGTAGTGGAATCAAACTTTAAACTGATAGTGTCGTTATTAGTAGTGGAATCAAACTTTAAACTGATAGTGTCGTTATTAGTAGTGGAATCAAACTTTAAGCTGATAGTGTCGTTATCAGTAGTGGAATCAAACTTTAAACTGATAGTGTCGTTATTAGTAGTGGAATCAAACTTTAAACTGATAGTGTCGTTATCAGTA
>NW_013881471.1:0-291 GCF_000517525.1 Limulus polyphemus
ATACTAACCTAATCTCTATACAACACCTTGTTTTAGTATATAACATCATGTTGATACTAACCTAATCTCTATACATCACCTTGTTTTAGTACATAACATCATGTTGATACTAACCTAATCTCTATACATCACCTTGTTTTAGTACATAACATCATGTTGATACCAACCTAATCTCTATACAACACCTTGTTTTAGTATATAACATCCTGTTTATACTAACCTAATCTCTATACATCACCTTGTTTTAGTATATAACATCATGTTGATACCAACCTAATCTCTATACAACAC
>NW_013881472.1:0-289 GCF_000517525.1 Limulus polyphemus
GTCTTCTTATTGACAGTACACAGTATTGATAAATCCTTTATCTTCTTATTGACAGGATACAATTTTGTTAAATTTTATGTCTTCTTATTGACAGTACACAGTATTGATAAATCCTGTATCTTCTTATTGACAGGACACAGTATTTTTAAATCTTGTGTCTTCTAATTGACAGTACACGGTGTTGACAAATCCTGTATCTTCTTATTGAGAGGACACGGTATTTTTAAATTTTTTGTCTTCTTATTGACAGTACATAGTATCGTTAAATCTTGTGTCTTCTGATTGACAG
>NW_013881473.1:0-291 GCF_000517525.1 Limulus polyphemus
CAGCCAACCTTTTTCCATATATACTAGACACATATTTCATAATAAGCAATGAGCCTTTCTCATCTCTCAATGGTTCTATTTCCATCCTAAAATTTTGTTGTTATTGCTAGTTTTTACAGTTTCAGCCAACCTTTTTCCATATACTATACACAATTTTCATAATAAGCAATGAGCCTTTCTCATCTCTCAATGGCTCTATTTCCATCCTAAAATTGTGTTGTTATTGCTAATTTTTACAGTTTCAGCCAACCTTTTTCCATATACTATACACAATTTTCATAATAAGCAATG
>NW_013881474.1:0-290 GCF_000517525.1 Limulus polyphemus
ATTTAATGATAGATTAACGCACAAGAATATGATCACCCCCAATTTGTCCCAAACAATATTGTTGTCTAAATTAGATTCACTTAATCAGGGTAAACACATTATGGTATTTAATGATAGATTAACGCACAAGAATATTATCACCCCCAACTTATCCCAAACAGTACTGTTGTCTAAACTAGATTCACATCATTAGGGTAAACCCATTATGGTATTTAATGATAGATTAACACACAAGAATATGATCACCCCCAATTTGTCCCAAACAATACTGTTGTCTAAATTAGATTCAC
>NW_013881475.1:0-291 GCF_000517525.1 Limulus polyphemus
CACATTTAGAACTTTAGGTCATGTGATATTAAAAGAGCAACAAAAGGAAAATTGTGATTCAAAAGTAATACTGACCATCTTCAAATTACCAGTACATAAAAAAAATCTTCTTACTGATAAAATCACATTTAATCACTTTACTAACAGTATATAGTGAGTTAATCCGTAAGTTAGTACAGCACTTACTTCACACTTGATAGGTCTCAGGTTTAATCCCACTCACAGGTGATGGTATAGAATAAGATAAGGAAAGTGTAACTAGACTCAGGTTCATGCAATCAAAGACTAAAA
>NW_013881476.1:0-289 GCF_000517525.1 Limulus polyphemus
GTATCGTTAAATCTTGTGTCTTCTTATTGACAGTACACAGTATCGTTAAATCTTGTGTCTTCTTATTGTACAGTACACAGTATCGTTAAATCTTGTGTCTTCTTATTGACAGTACACAGTATCGTTAAATCTTGTTTCTTTTTATTGATTGTACACAGCATCGTTAAATATTGTGTCTTCTTATTTACAGTACACAGTATCGTTAAATCTTGTGTCTTCTTATTGACAGTACACAGTATCGTTAAATCTTGTGTCTTCTTATTGACAGTACACAGTATCGTTAAATCTT
>NW_013881477.1:0-730 GCF_000517525.1 Limulus polyphemus
ATCTTTAGCGTTATTTGGTACAACAACACCACGAAAAAAAGGTGAAACTCTAGTTACCGAATTTATAACCACCATACTCATCTTTAGCTTCACTTGGTACAAGTACTCCATGAACACCTAGGTGTAACTCTAGTTACAGAATTTATAACCACCATTCTCATCTTTAGCCTTACTTGGTACAACTACTCCATGAACAATTAAGTGTCACTCCAGTAACCGAATTTATAACTACCAAATTCATCTTTAGCCTTACTTGGTTCAACTACTCCATGAACAATTAGGTGTAACTTTAGTTACTGAATTTATAACCATCCTACTGAGAACCAAATAACTCTTAAGATGAGTATGGTGGTTACAAGTTCGGTAACTGGAGTTACACCTAGGTGTTCATGGAGTACTTGTACCAAGTAAGGCTAAAGATGAATATGGTGGTTATAAATTCGGTAATTAGAGTTAAACCTAAGTGTTCATGGAGTAGTTGTACCAAGTAAGGCTAAAGACCTAGGTATTCGTGGAGTTGTTCTAAAGATGAGTATGGTGGTTATAAATTCGGTAACTAGAGTTACAGTTCGGTAACTACATAGGTGTTCGTGGAGTTGTTGTAACAAGTAAGGTTATAACCACCATACTCATCTTTGGCGTTATTTCGTACAACAGCTCCACGAACACCTAGGTGTAACTTTAGTTACCGAATTTATAACCACCATACTCAACTTTTGCCTTACTTGGT
>NW_013881478.1:0-458 GCF_000517525.1 Limulus polyphemus
TTACATTTTAAGATATATATATATATACATGTATTAACATTTTGATGCAAAATTTCTGAAAAATTATCTTCATACTAATCTTCTAATTTTCATGTTAGCGCTTGGACTTGCTGACAGACGATACTGGAGTACGTGTGTGAAAAGGTATGAAAATTAATAAATATTTGATAAGAAGATTGGTGAGAGTAGAGTGAAAATAATAATTTCCGCGTCACTGATAATGAGGATGGTCCAAAATCAATGAAGAAGAAGAGGTGGCAGAATGGTAGGAATACACAGGAAAACAATGGCAGGAATACACAGGAAAACAAATATTCCTTCAAACATCCTACTGATTTTTTAGCATTATAACTGCTGGCTGTATACGTAGGGAAGTGCTTTGTGATAAGTTTCACAATTATCTTTATTAGTATTTTTCATCATTCTGAAAAGGCTAACTTCCTATTAAGCCATATGGT
>NW_013881479.1:0-289 GCF_000517525.1 Limulus polyphemus
GTGTGAGCAAAACATCGCTATTGCGGTTAAAATGATGTCAGAAAATAATCATTTCTTCGTTATTTAACTTCTGTAGTACATACTGATGTATAAAAGACATTTTAAAACTAGAATAAACGACCTTATAATACCAAATGTATTATTGTTTTTAAAATTGGACACTCAACATTTCGCTTTATAGGTTCTTCAGGAGTATCCCGCTAAAACACAAACCGTAACTGACAGTACAAAGCTTAAAAAAAACCTTCAAAAACATTTTAAAGCTTTGTTCTGTCAGTTACAGTTTTTA
>NW_013881480.1:0-291 GCF_000517525.1 Limulus polyphemus
TCAACTGATTGGTTAAAGATGGTTGATTGTTATATAATTATATATCTATCGGTGTTATCAGTTAGTTTGTCGTCGTATACATCCATATAATCAATTGATAGGTTAAAAATGGTTGACTGTTATATAATTATGTATCTATCTGTAACATCAGTTAGTTAGCCGTCATGTTTTTCCATATAATCAATTGATTTTTAAATATGGTTGACTAATATATAATTATGTATCTATCTGTAACATCAGTTATTTATCCGTCATGTACTTCCATATAATGAAATGATTAATTAAAGATGG
>NW_013881481.1:0-287 GCF_000517525.1 Limulus polyphemus
ATTTATTTTATAGTAGTTAAAGCCAGCAAAATATAATTTCTGAAGTTCTTGTGTCAACAACTGTCTCCATGAAACGTAAAGGACAGAAGCGGTATATTCCCTCTAAAAGTAAGCTACATAACGTCCATCAGTTCTATAAGTAAGCTACATAAGGTCCACCAGTTCTATACGTAAGCTACATAAAGTCCATCAGTTCTAGAAATAAGATACATAAGGTCCATCAGTTCTAGTAAATAAGCTACATAAGGTCCATCAGTTCTAGAAGTAAGCTACATATGGTCCATCAG
>NW_013881482.1:0-288 GCF_000517525.1 Limulus polyphemus
TCCAACACTATTTACATTTCCTAATTTCACTGTTATATTTCACCTTTTTCACATTTAATAATAATTATAGCTCTGTCATGAAAGATATAACCCTCCCCTACTGACCACATTTTGTATTGATGTTACGTTAGAAACAGGCCAGTAAGACAAATAATTCTCCAGGAGATTTGGCATTCAACAGGATTTCACAGATATCCCTGGGTATATATACACCTGGAAAAAAGTTAAGCACCCCCAAATATTTTTCAGGATTGCTTATTGAAAATAAGGTTAATTTTCATGATGTTG
>NW_013881483.1:0-285 GCF_000517525.1 Limulus polyphemus
GAGCATGTTTAGTGTGACGGGGATTCGAACCGCGACCCTCGGATTGCGAGTCGAGCGCCCTAACCACCTGGCCATGACGTGCCCTTATCCTACTTTACTCTCTTCAAAAAGACTGCGCTCTCTGTTTACTTTTTCCTTCTGCAATTTCTCCATCTCTCTCTCTATATATATATAAACTATCTGCTCTCCCAATCACGTCACTGTAAATGTTAGTAAAGAAATACGTTCCTGTAAATGTTGATGAGGAAATATTCGGGTTTCTGGAAATATTCAATAGGAAATATT
>NW_013881484.1:0-289 GCF_000517525.1 Limulus polyphemus
CTACCTTGTTATACAAGTTTCCACGTTTACGTTGCGTGAAAGAAAACCTTCAGCAGCCTTTAACACTAGTTTCAAGATCAAGCAAAACGAAACATTCACACTGACAAAATATTGCACATTAAAATATAGTTTATACTAGACCACCCGTGACCCGTTGGGTCATTCACTATTCAGAGGTTACGAAGAATTCAAGCTAATTTCAATGTTGCACCGAAATGAAGGTTCATTTTGAGATAATTTGAATAACTATTTCAATCCATTCGTGTTATTCATAATTCAAGAAAAGATA
>NW_013881485.1:0-290 GCF_000517525.1 Limulus polyphemus
TGGAGTCATATACTTGACTCTATTACAATGTGAGGGAGCCATTTAGATGGGCTCCATTACAATGTGGAGTCATATACTTGACTCTATTACAATGTGGAGTCATATACTTGACTCTATTACAGTGTGAGGGAGCCATTTAGTTGGCTCCAATACAATGTGGAGTCATATACTTGACTCTATTACAGTGGGAGGGAGCCATTTAGTTGGCTCCATTACAATGTGGAGCCATACATGATGTTATAAAAAACACGTAGGTTCAATAAGTCTTGATAGAAATGAATAAAAACCCT
>NW_013881486.1:0-290 GCF_000517525.1 Limulus polyphemus
AGCCAAAAGTAAAGCCGAGTGAAAGAGAGTTTTGGTCAGAGATAGGTTAGAACACATAAAGTTAACCATCATAGGAATGACATCTTAGGATAATAATCTTTCTCATCAAAGGGTGTTCTAAAGCAACTGAATATGCCTGTGTGGATTTTGACCAAAAAAAGCAGACATTATTGGAAGAAGGCCTAAATACGAAAAAGCAGATGTGTATCAGAAGTTCAGGATTCAACTGCGGTAACTGACGAGGCAGCGTAAGTGAATTATGCACAGGTTAAGTAGTTAGCACTTACAGG
>NW_013881487.1:0-291 GCF_000517525.1 Limulus polyphemus
CTCCGGTTTTAATGCTAGTGATTTTATTTAGTACACAGTTCTTGTTGTTTTGTTTTTTGCTTTGCTGCCTAATTTAAAGGAACGTAAGTTGCATGTTTTCTCCGGTTTTAATGCTAGTGATTTTATTTAGTACACAGTTGTTGTTGTTTTGTTTTTTGCCTTGCTGCCTAATTTAAAGGAACGTAAGTTGCATGTTTCCCCTCATTACTATATCATCAGTATATGCGTATTCAATTTGGGTTTAATGTAAGTAGTCTCAAATAATTGGTGTTGAATATATTTTCTTTACAT
>NW_013881488.1:0-290 GCF_000517525.1 Limulus polyphemus
CATGATGTGAAACTATATACATTTAGCATGATGTGAAACTATATACATTTAGCATGATGTGAAACTATATACATTTAGCATGATGTGAAACTATATACATTTAGCATGATGTGAAACTACATACATTTAGCATGATGTGAAACTACATACATTTAGCATGATGTGAAACTACATACATTTAGCATGATGTGAAACTATATACATTTAACATGATGTGAAACTACATACATTTAACATGATGTGTAACTACATACATTTAGCATGATGTGAAACTATATACATTTAGCATG
>NW_013881489.1:0-719 GCF_000517525.1 Limulus polyphemus
CATCCTTCTATTGTTATGTTTGTTTGATTAGATAGTCCAGTGTTCATCCTTCTATTGTTATGTTTGTTTGATTAGATAGTCCAGTGTTCATCCTTCTATTGTTATGTTTGTTTGATTAGATAGTCCAGTGTTCATCCTTCTATTGTTATGTTTGTTTGGTTAGTTAGTCCAGTGTTCATCCTTCTTTTATTATGTATCTTTGATTGGATGGTCCAGTTGTTACGTTTTTTCTTTGTCTTGTCTAGTGTATATTGTATCGTTTATTAATTTCTTTTTTTTGTAAGGGGAGTTACAATCCAAACAGGAGACGTAAGAAATAGATACAATGAACAGTGTACAGTTTAAACAGAAGGCAAAAGAGAAAGGTACAATAATTACTAGACAATCCAACCGAAAAACGTAGCCAAAGAAGGAGACAATAACTACTGAACGCCTACTGTTTATTGTATCCTTTTCTTATGTCTCCTGTTTGGATTGTACACTGTTCATTGTGTCCTTTTCTTACGTCTCCTGTTTGGATTGTCCACTGTTCATTGTATCTATTTCTTACGTCTCCTGTTTGGATTGTACACTGTTCATTGTGTCCTTTTCTTACGTCTCCTGTTTGGATTGTCCACTGTTTATTGTATCCTTTTCTTACGTCTCCTGTTTGGATTGTACACTGTTCATTGTGTCCTTTTCTTACGTCTCCTGTTTGGATTGTCCACTGTTTATTGTAT
>NW_013881490.1:0-291 GCF_000517525.1 Limulus polyphemus
GGTAACAAACAGTTGAACATGCTTCTACACTGCTCTGTCAGTAAGTTCTTATGTTAGATAACAAACAGTTGAACATGCTTCTATAACATTCTGTCAGTAAGCTCGTGTGATAGATAACAAACAGTTCAACATTCTTCTACACTGTTCTGTCAGTAAGCTCTTATGTTAGATAACAAACAGTTGAACATTCTTTTACAACATTCTGTCAGTAAGCTCTTATGATAGATAACAAACAGTTGAACATTCTTTTACAACATTCTGTCAGTAAGCTCTTATGATAGATAACAAACT
>NW_013881491.1:0-286 GCF_000517525.1 Limulus polyphemus
TAAACCAAGCATGCATCAGAAAGTAACTCAAACATCCACCAGACGGTCAGCCAAGCATGCATCAGAAACTAACTCAAACATCCACCAGACGGTAAACCAAGCATGCATCAGAAAGTAACTCACACATCCACCAGACGGTAAACCAAGCATGCATCAGAAAGTAACTCAAACATCCACCAGACGGTCAGCCAAGCATGCATCAGAAAGTAACTCACACATCCACCAGACGGTAAACCAAGCATGCATCAGAAAGTAACTCAAACATCCACCAAACGGTAAACCAAGC
>NW_013881492.1:0-285 GCF_000517525.1 Limulus polyphemus
GACTGGTATGTCATGCTACAGTTTAATAAAGACCTCGGGAAAGCTGACTGGCATGTCCTGCTTCAGTTTAATAAAGACCTCGAGAAAGCTAATTGGTATGTCATGCTACAGTTTAATAAAGACCCCGAGAAAGCTAATTGGTATGTCATGCTACAGTTTAATAAAACCTCGGGAAAGCTGATTGGTATGCCATGCTACAATTTAATAAAGATCTCGGGAAAATTAATTGGCGTGTCATGCTACAGTTTAATAAAGACCTGGGAAAGCTGACTGGCATGTCATGCT
>NW_013881493.1:0-291 GCF_000517525.1 Limulus polyphemus
TGTGATGCACTTGTTCATTCAGGCCTAAACTTATGGACTCGCAAGCCTATAGTTGCCAGTTTTTATTCTCCTCCACTAACCACACATTATATTCCTCTCTATAATTAAATGTGTCTCATAATAATTTGGGACTTCTGCTAATCACACATTATCCCTCTCTAAGATTAACTGTGTCTCATAATAATTTGGGACTTCTGCTAATCACACATTATCCCTCTCTAAGATTAACTGTGTCTCATAATAATTTGGGACTTCTGCTAACCACACATTATATTCCTCTCTATAATTAAA
>NW_013881494.1:0-291 GCF_000517525.1 Limulus polyphemus
TAGCAAAAAAAGTCAGTTTTACTTCTTTTTTTTATGAAACAATGATTTTAGCTTGTTTTTTTTTAAATCACCATATACAATTTTACTAAATTATCTATCAATAACATTGGGTGGAAAACCTTTATATAGTTCCGTCCCGAGGCCCGGCATGGCCAGGTGGTTAGGAATCTCGAATCGCAATCTGAGGGTCGCGGGTTCGAATCCTCGTCACACCAAACATGCTCGCCTTTTCAGCCGTGGGGGCGTTATAATGTGACGGTCAATCCCACTATTCGTTGGTAAAAGAGTAGC
>NW_013881495.1:0-291 GCF_000517525.1 Limulus polyphemus
ACCTCTGTATTTGTATCCTTCCTACTGTAAGTACCTCTGTATTTGTATCCTTCCTACTGTAAGTACCTCTGTATTTGTATCCTTCCTACTGTAAGTACCTCTGTATTTGTATCCTTCTCACTCAATTAAGTCTGTATTCTCCTATTTAAGCACCTTTGTATGTATACTCCTACAAATTTTAGTACATCTATTACATTCGTATCCCTCCCACTGTAACTACCTCTTCATCATATATAAATTATTTTCCCTTTCAATACATTTCTACTGTATTCGTGTCCTTATCACAGTAGG
>NW_013881496.1:0-291 GCF_000517525.1 Limulus polyphemus
GATAGAAAGTTATCAAATAAGTGCCTAGTTTCCTCGATTTTTAACTATGACAGAATGTTAAAACAAAGCTAAAATATCCAGTCATATGAACTATATACAAATACATACACACATATATATATTAACTGCTAAAGTGATTACTCAACACATTTCTATAGAAGTAAGTTGTGATTTATCGCATACTGAAAATGGGTTCCCACACTGTCAATTCTGTAGGACCTATTGCCTGACAAAATGTGGTTACTCGTGCAATTTCTTTACATTTTTGACAATCCATCTGTCGGTTCATTC
>NW_013881497.1:0-291 GCF_000517525.1 Limulus polyphemus
CTTATATGTATAGAAAAGTCTAGTAATATGGAAGAACATCCATTTATTACTAACAAAATTAATTTGATAAAATGGCTTATATGTATAGAAAAGTCTAGAAATATGGAATAACTTTCATTTATTACTAACAAAATTAATCTGACAAAATGGCTAATACGTATAGAAAAGTCTAGTAATATGGAAGAACTTTCATTTATTACTAACAAAATTAATTTGACAAAATGGCTTATATGTATAGAAAAGTCTAGTAATATGAAAGAACATTCTATTTATTACTAACAAAATTAATTT
>NW_013881498.1:0-291 GCF_000517525.1 Limulus polyphemus
CAAAACCCAGGCCACCAGGAACTGACATCCACACAGGGGTAGGATGAGGATCATACCATTGGTATGTCAATTACATTCAAAACCCAGGCCACCAGGAACTGACATCCACACAGGGGTAGGATGAGGATCATACCATTGGTATGTTAACTACAATTCAATTCCCAGCCACCAGGAACTGACATCCATGTGGGGGTAGGAAGAAGGATCATACCGCCAGCAAGTCAGCTACAATCCAAAACCCAGGTCAATGGGAACTGACATCCATGTGCGAGTAGGAAAGAGGATTATACC
>NW_013881499.1:0-487 GCF_000517525.1 Limulus polyphemus
GTTTTTGATGTGCTAGTGATCACTGTGTTGGTCAACGCTATATGTTTTTGATGTGCTAGAGATCACTGTGTTGGTTAATATTCTATGTTTTTGATGTGCTAGAGATCACTGTGTTGGTCAACGCTATATGTTTTTGATGTACTAGATATCAAGGTGTTGGTTAACGCTCAATGTTTTTGATATACTAGACATCACGGTGTTGGTTGATGGTGTATGTTTTTGATGTGCTAGACATCACGGTGTTGGTTAATATTCTATGTTTTTGATGTGCTAGAGATCACTGTGTTGGTCTATCAAAAACATAGAGCGTTAACCAACACCGTGATGTTTAATATATCAAAAACATAGAGCGTTAACCAACACCTTGATGTCTAGCACATCAAAAACATAGAATATTAACCAACACCGTGATGTTTAATATATCAAAAACATAGAGCGTTTGCTAGACATCAAGGTGTTGGTTAACGCTCTATGTTTTCGATATGCT
>NW_013881500.1:0-309 GCF_000517525.1 Limulus polyphemus
GTTTATTACAAAAAAAAAATTAAAAAATGGCGCAGTAATCATTAATTGTCAATTTCGTCATTAAATACTACATCAGATACAAAATAAATAGCACCATTAAATTTCTTGTAACAAACTGGTTATTATGAAGTTATTTTAAAATTTGTAAGTTCAACCGTTTGGTTTCCTATAGCGAACAAAATAAACAAACTTCATCTTTTATATATATATAGATATATGGTCTGTTTGGAGGAAGTTTATTCACAACTTATTTATTGGTTACTTTAACCTTGTGTACTAGGTGTCGTGAACGTTATACTTGGTTAACGT
>NW_013881501.1:0-550 GCF_000517525.1 Limulus polyphemus
CAATGAAAAATGTTTCACACCATGTGATGCACTCTTGCCCAACCATGCTAAAAATTCATGCTAGGGATAGAATAATACTTTATCACATGAGCAACACTGTTTTTCTAATTAGTTATTCTGAATTAAAATATCAAGTTTTCCATTCTTCCATTACAAATTGATGAATATTTCAGTTCATATGAAGGGAGTATCATACAGTTTTTCAGCTGTTTAACAAGAATTAGGAATGATATATTGTGTAAAGATACCTATGAAAACAGGATGAATTACATATTGTCACAACAGCGGTAGTCACGTGACGCTGGTAACACGTCATGATATTCTAGAAGGATCGGGAAACATCACGAATAATCCAGTATGTGCTAGGTGTCCTCTATTTCTGTATATAAATGCGTCGGATAACGTGAGACAAATTAATCAGAATTGAATTGCAGACAGGCAGAGATAAAGATGGACAATTGAGTCAAGCGAGGTAGTGACCGTAAGTAAGTGCATGAATCATTGTGAATTATAGCGTGTGTTTAAAGTGACTGTGGAATTCTGTGTATTG
>NW_013881502.1:0-288 GCF_000517525.1 Limulus polyphemus
TTAAAATATAAAAATCTAACAGTTAGGTTCCTTTGCTATTATACAATGGGAAAATTGCCATTAAAATATAAAAATCAACAGTTAGGTTCCTTTGCTATTATACAATGGGAAGAAGAGCCATTAAAATATAAAAATCAACAGTTAGGTTACTCTGCTATTATACAATGGGAAGAAGAGCCATTAAAATATAAAAATCACATTTGGGTTCCAACTGTTATTATACAATGGGAAGAAGAGCGATTAAAATATAAAAATCAGAGTTAGGTTCCTTTGCTATTATACAATGGG
>NW_013881503.1:0-291 GCF_000517525.1 Limulus polyphemus
CTAATGTTGTACACAAATAGAAGTACATTTACAGTCTCTCATGTGTTGTACTAATGTTGCACACAAGTAGAAGTACATTTAAAGTCTCTCATGTGTTGTACTAATGTTGTACACAAGTAGAAGTACATTTACAGTCTCTCATGTATTGTACTAATGTTGTACACAAATAGAAGTACATTTACAGTCTCTCATGTGTTGTACTAATGTTGCACACAAGTAGAAGTACATTTAAAGTCTCTCATGTGTTGTACTAATGTTGTACACAAGTAGAAGTACATTTACAGTCTCTCA
>NW_013881504.1:0-287 GCF_000517525.1 Limulus polyphemus
CTGGCCTATTCACCAAATTTTAATAGTTTTTTACCACATTCTCTTATATACGTAATAGCACATTCACTGGCCTGTTCACCAAATTTAATAGTTTTTACCACATTCTCTCACATACGTAATAGCACATTCACTGGCCTGTTCACCAAATTTAATAGTTTTTACCACATTGTCTCACATACGTAATAGCACATTCACTGGCCTATTCACCAAATTTAATAGTTTTTACCACATTGTCTCACATACGTAATAGCACATGCACTGGCCTGTTCACCAAATTTAATAGTTTT
>NW_013881505.1:0-291 GCF_000517525.1 Limulus polyphemus
TACATGAAGCCATTCCCATGGGGGTCTTAGTATTTAATCTATGAAACCATTCCCATGGTGGTCTTAGTACTTAATCCAAGAAGCCATTCCCATGGTGGTCTTAGTACTTAGTCCAAGAAGCCATTCCCATGGTGGTCTTAGTACTTAATACATGAAGCCATTTCCATGGTGATCTTAGTACTTAATACATGAAGCCATTTCCACGGTGGTCTTAGTATTTAATACATGAAGCCATTCCCATGGGGGTCTTAGTATTTAATCTATGAAGCCATTACCATGGCGGTCTTAGTA
>NW_013881506.1:0-291 GCF_000517525.1 Limulus polyphemus
AGCTCTCTACACTACCAGCTTATCAGCAATGTTTACAACAGCTCTCTGCACTGCTAGCTTATCAGCATTGTTTGCAATAGCTCTCTACACTGCCAGCTTATCAGCATTGTTTGCTATAGCTCTCTACACTACCAGCTTATCAGCATTGTTTAAAACAGCTCTCTACACTGCCAGCTTATCAGCAATGTTTACAACAGCTCTCTACACTGCCAGCTTATCAGCAATGTTTACAACAGCTCTCTACACTACCAGTTTATCACCAATGTTTACAACAGCTCTCTACACTGCCAG
>NW_013881507.1:0-290 GCF_000517525.1 Limulus polyphemus
TTGCTGACTATAGATCTCTGCATTGACAGTTCGCTGTGGATTGATGAGTTGGAAATGAATTACTCCGTTGATGTCCCACCAAATGCAAAGCGTAACTTTCTGCGGATAGAATCCAGGTTTTGGGGTCAGAAGTGGTTTTGTCTAGGACCGAGCCATTGTTTTTGGCATTTAATATTCGCATAGAGAATCCATTTTTCATCACCGGTGACAATTCTGTCCAAAAGTGGTTCACGTGCCCGAAGAGATGAAGCAATGTTCACAAGTTGGAAACGATGATCATCGGAGAGTTT
>NW_013881508.1:0-491 GCF_000517525.1 Limulus polyphemus
ATGAAGTGGTATGTATTAAAACTATCCTTCCAACATGAATCTGATAAAGATAAAGATACCCTAACATAAAGTGGTATGTATTAAAAACTATCCTTCCAACATGAACCTGATAAAGATAACGTTACCCTAACATAAAGTGGCATGTATTAAAAACTATCCTAGCAACATGAACCTGATAAAGATAAAGATACACTAACATAAAGTGGTATTTATTAAAAACTATCCTACCAACATGAACCTGATAAAGATAAAGATACCCTAACATGAAGTGGTATGTATTAAAAACTATCCTACCAACATGAACCTGATAAAGATAAAGATACCCTAACATGAAGTGGTATGTATTAAAAACTATCCTTCCAACATGAACCTGATAAAGATACCTAACATAAAGTGGTATGTATTTAAAACTATTCTACCAACATGAACCTATAAAGATAAAGATATTCTAACATGAAGTGGTATGTCTTAAAAACTATCCTTCCAACATG
>NW_013881509.1:0-291 GCF_000517525.1 Limulus polyphemus
TATAGTGTACTTTGTACTTTAGATAGTGAATTTTTTGTGTGCTTTATACTTTAGATGATGTACTGTACAGTGTACTTTGTACTTTAGATGATGCATTGTATATTGTACTTTATACTTTAGATGATGTATTGTACAATGTACTTTGTATTTTATATGATGTATTGTATAGTGTACTTTACGCTTTAGATGATGTATTGTATAGTGTACTTTATACATTAGATGATGTATTGTATAGTGTGCTTTATACTTTAAATATTGTATTCTTTTGTGTGCTTTATACTTTAGAAGGTG
>NW_013881510.1:0-290 GCF_000517525.1 Limulus polyphemus
TCCAATAGAGGTCTACATCTTGTGTACAAGAATGTCAAGAGACCAGTAGTGGCCCATATCTTGTCTACAAGAATGTCAGGGAGCCAGTAATGATCCTTATTTTGTCTACACGAATGGCAGGAATCCAGTAGCGGTCTGCATCTTTTCTACAAGAATGGCAGGAGCCCAATAGTGGTCCATATCTTGTGTACAAGAATGGCAGAAGCCCAATAGAGGTCCATATCTTGTGTACAAGAATGGCAGGAGCCCAATAGTGGTCTACATCTTGTGTACAAGAATGGCAGGAGCCC
>NW_013881511.1:0-761 GCF_000517525.1 Limulus polyphemus
CCCCGATGCTAACGGTTTTTCCACGTCTACTTACTGCAAGAAAACCTACAATGACCTCTATCCCGTTTTTCCAGTTTCTCTCCCTCTAACTAAAAACGTAACCTGATCACTTGTTAACTCACAAGAGCTTTTAAGACTTTTTTCTTCTTATCTCACTCTACACAGTGCAATAAATTTTTTATTTCTTCTTCTGCAGAAAAAATGATATTCCGGATCTTTTCTTTACTGTCACTCGTGACTTTTTTTGAATGGGAAACTCAATCCTCGTAGCAACACTAAAAAAATTACCGTACCTAAAAACCTCTTATATAAAAGAGGTAAAGGATGAAACAACAACATACAAGTGTTGGACTGAGTCAGAGATAAACAAGAAGAGATAAAGAATGAAACAACAACAAACAAGTGTTGGACTGAGTCAGAGATAAACAAGTAAAGGTAAAGGATGAAACAACAACAGACAAGTATTGAATTGAGACAGAAATAAACAAAAACAGGTAAAGGATGAAACAACAACAAACAAGTATTGGACTGAGACAGAGATAAACAAGAAGAGATAGAGAATGAAACAACAACAAACAAGTATTGGACTGAGACAGAGATAAACAAGTAAAGGTAAAGGATGAAACAACAAGAAACAAGTATTGGACTGAGTCAGAGATAAACAAAAAGACGTAAAGGATGAAACAACAACAAACAAGTATTGGATTGAGACAGAGATAAACAAGTAAAGGTAAAGGATGAAACAACAAAAAATACGTATT
>NW_013881512.1:0-291 GCF_000517525.1 Limulus polyphemus
TTCAGAAGTTTTATTTATCATATATATATCGTTGTTAATTTTTAATCAGACGTTTTTATTTACCATATATATATATATATATCATTGTGAATTTTTAATAAGAGGATTTTATTTACCATCTATATATATATATATATCGTTCTAAATGTTTAATCACAAGACTTAATTACCATATATATATCGTTGTAAATGTTTATTCAGAAATTTTATTTACCATACATATATCGTTGTGAATTTTTAATCATAAGTTTTTATTTACCATATATATATATATATATATATATTGTTGTG
>NW_013881513.1:0-869 GCF_000517525.1 Limulus polyphemus
ACTAGGTCTCAATCCGCAAAGGCATGATTGGTTGAACATATTGTCAGCAATAATGTTTTTGTTTTACGTCCCTAAGGAAGTACTGTAGATTTCTCCTCTTTGAAAAGTTTGGGAGAGCGTATCTGATGTAAGAGGTTGGAATTGTAATATCACTCAGAATGTTGTTCATTTTATCTGCTTTGTCTAATGACACAACTTCATTTCCTTTGTCCAGTAATTGCAAATTTATCTGGAGTGTAAACTCTAAAAGAGCTTTCAATTTTTATCCTTTCATAATCTTAGTTCTTTTCATCATTCTTTCTCTCTTAAAAAGGAATAATGTTTTAGCCGTCCCTAACCTAGCAGTGATAGGAAAATTTGCTCATAATGAGCATCAGGAGAATATTAAAATTATGAACTTATAAACAACATGAAGTGTATCTATGTTTACTTAAGATTAATTTGTTATGTTATTCCAAATCCTGCAAAACAGCCCTTAGAAGAGGTCTTAATTTCCTTGTTTCACCAACTAATGTAAGTTTTGCTGACTACATGTGTTATTTTAAAATTGCATATAAGAACATAATAAACTTGCCTACTTATGCTGCTAATAGTCCTACTCTAACCTAAGACTTGGGCGCAGATAGTTGTCGAGGATCTTTGCGCAAAATTAAATAGAAACAAACAAACAATCCAAATATGTAGTAAAAATAATCTAAATAAAGATGTAGAGTGTATTTCTGAAAATTGTGAAAAAAAAACTGCAATTTTCCATATTCGTAAATTAAAGAAAAAATATTAAATAAGTTTAAAAACTAATATTTTATATAATAAGTACAAACATATATATGAAAATAAAATTGTTAAAAAACTACATGCATATATACAGT
>NW_013881514.1:0-291 GCF_000517525.1 Limulus polyphemus
GTAGTGGAATTTCTGTTAGCTATGTCATCGAAAAAATTGTAGTACTGAGCTTCATGGTAATTCAGATGAATCCGAGGCATTGTTTGGTGTCGAATTTTCAAGTCGCCAAGGACATTGTTGTAACCTTATTTCTAATCTTTTGTTTTGCCCCTCCCCCCAGTGGTACAGCGGTATGTCTGCGGACTTACAATGCTAGAATCCGGGTTTCGATACACGTGGTGAGAAGAGCACAGATAACCCATTGTGTGGCTTTGTGCTTAACTACAAACAAAAATTTTGGCGCAGATAGCT
>NW_013881515.1:0-289 GCF_000517525.1 Limulus polyphemus
GTTGCTGGTAACCATGATTAATGCTTAAACCATACAGTAGGAGATTTCACTAGTTGCTAGTTACCATGATTAATGCTTAAACCATACAGTAGGAGATTCCACTTGTTGCTGGTAACCATGATTAATGCTTAAACCATACAGTAGGAGATTCCACTTGTTGCTGGTAACCATGATTAATGCTTAAACCATACAGTAGGAGATTCCACTAGTTGCTAGTTACCATGATTAATGCTTAAACCATACAGTAGGAGATTCCACTTGTTGCTGGTTACCATGATTAGTGCTTAAA
>NW_013881516.1:0-291 GCF_000517525.1 Limulus polyphemus
ATAGTAATGTAAGAATATAACCTTCGAACTGTACTTTTGCTTCAGTACAGTAATGGAAGAACCTGTCCTTTGAACTGTACCCCTGCTTCAGTATAGTAATGTAAGAATATAACCTTCGAACTGTACTTCTGCTTCAGTATAGTAATGGAAGAACCTGTCCTTTGAACTGTACCCCTGCTTCAGTATAGTAATGTAAGAATATAACCCTCGAACTGTACCTCTGCTTCAGTATAATAATGGAAGAATATAACCCTCGGACTGTACCTCTGCTTCAGTATAGTAAAGGAAGAA
>NW_013881517.1:0-290 GCF_000517525.1 Limulus polyphemus
GTTCTGTTCCACGTGGTTTTTTTCACAAACGTGACGATGAGAAGTAATGATAACTTAAAGTGTATACAATCTAGAAATTAGAAAGGGGTAGCAGAGCAAAGGTTATGAACACATAAATATAATGTTTATGGAATGTTTTAAATCTGTTTAGAACGTAAATTAATATATTAATTTATTATAAGAGATTTTTTTTAAAGTGTCACACTTGGTAGCTTTTAAAAATGCAAAAAAATATTTTCATGTAACAAAAGCGTTGGAAAGTGGGTTTAAAACCGTGTTCTGGTAGGTTT
>NW_013881518.1:0-291 GCF_000517525.1 Limulus polyphemus
ATTATTAAATAATGATGTAGGAAGTAACATTATCCATTATTTTAATTATTAAATAATGATGTAGGAAGTAACACTATCCATTATTTTAATTATTAATTAATGATGTAAGAAGTAATTTTATCATTTGTTTTATTATTAAATAATGATGTAGGAAGTAACACTATCCATTATTTTAATTATTAAATAATGATGTAGGAAGTAACATTATCCATTGTTTTAGTTATTAGATATGATGTAAGAAGTAACATCACCCTTTGTTTTATTATTAAATAATGATGTAGGAAGTAACAC
>NW_013881519.1:0-328 GCF_000517525.1 Limulus polyphemus
CTTAAATAAATAGTAAGTTTCAGGAAATTCAGTGCTCACATTACACGAAAAAAATAAGCAAAGAATTAAAATTATTTTTTTCTTGACAGAGATGAAACCAATGAATGGAGATCACTGATTCCAGGATATAGATTAATTCTGAAAGGTTGAACAATGTTTAGATTAGCAATCCAATAAGCTTCTTTTATGCCTAGAGAGTAACATTGTTAATGGAATGACCGGGTTGGTTAAAGTGTTGAGCAACAGGAGATCTTTTTCGGTGTTAATAGAAGAGTTATGGTTGTTGAAACATTCTCTAAGAGTTGTTTGTGTATGTCCTACATATTGG
>NW_013881520.1:0-297 GCF_000517525.1 Limulus polyphemus
GTCGCGTCGGTATGTGATGAGTTGCAGTGCCAAAGTCAGAGATCGTGTAGGTGTGTCGCGTCGGTATGTGATGAGTTGCACTGCCAAAGTCAGAGAACGTGTAAGTTTATCGCGTCGGTATGTGATGAGTTTCACTGCCAAAGTCAGAGATCGTGTAGGTTTGTCGCGTCGGTATGTGATGAGTTTCACTGCCAAAGTCAGAGATCGTGTAGGCTTGTCGCGTCGGTATGTGATGAGTTCCAGTGCCAAAGTCAGAGATCTTGTAGGTGTGTCGCGTCGGTATGTGATGAGTTTCAC
>NW_013881521.1:0-246 GCF_000517525.1 Limulus polyphemus
AAAAAGACACAAGATTTAACGATACTGTGTACTGTCAATAAGAAGACACAAGATTTAACGATACTGTGTTCTGTCAATAAGAAGACACAAGATTTAACGATACTGTGTACTGTCAAAAAGAAGACACAAGATTTAACGATACTGTGTACTGTCAATAAGTAGACAAAAGATTTAACGATACTGTGTACTGTCAATAAGAAGACACAAGATTTAACGATACTGTGTACTGTCAATAAGAAGACACAA
>NW_013881522.1:0-290 GCF_000517525.1 Limulus polyphemus
CTTATTGACAGGACACATTATTGTTGAATCTTGTGTTTTCTTACTGACAGTACACATTATCGTTGAATATTGTGTCTTATTATTGACAGTACACAGTATCGTTAAATCTAGTGTCTTCTTATTGACAGTACACAGTATCGTTAAATCTTGTGTCTTCTTATGACAGTACACAGTATCGTTAAATCTTGTGTCTTCTTACTTGTACAGTACACAGTATTGTTAAATCTTGTGTCTTCTTATTGACAGTACACAGTATCGTTAAATCTTGTGTCTTCTTATTGACAGGACAC
>NW_013881523.1:0-291 GCF_000517525.1 Limulus polyphemus
ATTGGCTAATGGTTAGATGAACAAGTGTTTGGTATTGCCTAATGGTTAGATGAACAATGTTTGGTATTGGCTAATGGTTAGATTAATAATGTTTGCTATTGGCTAATGGTTAGATGAATAATGTTTCTCATAAAATAGTAACAATGTTACGGTTATGGCTAATGGTGAGATGAACAATGTTTGGTATTGGCTAATGGTTAGATGAACAATGTTTGGTATTGACTAATGGTTTGATGAACAATGTTAGGTATTGGCTAATGGTTAGATGAACAATGTTTGGTATTGACTGAT
>NW_013881524.1:0-290 GCF_000517525.1 Limulus polyphemus
CATACGGGACACCCACCTTATGAAGAGTTGCCTGTGAATATGTCAGAGTTTGTGGAAGTGTTATTGGAAAGGATGGATGATATCCACCATCAAGTGCGTTCAAACTTGAAAACGTCTGCTGATTCGATGAAGTTAATTTATGATAAGAGATCTACTGAAGTCAGCTTTGTACCAGGAGACAAGGTATGGTTGTATAATCCCAGGAAGACCAAAGGGATAAAATGTGGTCGGCGAGGTAAGCCAAAAGTGGTGCATGCCAACAGGCTTTGGAGTTATCACAGTCCAGGACA
>NW_013881525.1:0-290 GCF_000517525.1 Limulus polyphemus
CACACTGGTCCCCACAATCTTGTAGAATGTCCTGTCGCACCATAAAGCTTCTGTATGGCTTCTGGTACTCCTTCATGATCTAACACCTTGATTCTGACAAGGGTTTGCTGAGATGCAGAGTCTATGACAAAGTTGCACCTTTGGCCATCCAGCTTTCCTGTCACATAGACACTGTGTGTGTGCTTGGCATTTTACACCTAGCTGTTGGGACGTTCATGATGGGGGTTGGTGGGCGTCACTCAGCACCAACCACTACTGGTCTCCTTGAGGCTGACTTGTGGTAATATCTT
>NW_013881526.1:0-291 GCF_000517525.1 Limulus polyphemus
TTTTGTGCTCTGCTGTCCCATTCACACAAAAAACATGGAAACTTTGTATAACCGGATTGTTGACCCAACAACATACAAAGGACTTTTAAGTCTCCACAAAGTTGACAATCACGTTCTTTATATTTGACCTTATTAAGAAGAAGTTCGAGATTTTCTTACATTTCCTTCAAGTAAACTGAATGGGCAATAGGAACAGATGCATATATGTTACCATTGTGAAAGATAACACTTTTTAGACTTCTTTTGGAGGAATCAATGAATAATTGCCACTCACTTGGTTCATAGACTGCA
>NW_013881527.1:0-286 GCF_000517525.1 Limulus polyphemus
ATGTCAATTAGAAGACACAAAATTTAACGATAATGTGTAATGTCAATTAGAAAACACAAGATTTAACGATACTGTGTACTGTCAATAAGAAGACACAAGATTTAACGATACTGTGTACTGTCAATAAGAAGACACAAATTTAACTAGTACTGTGTACTGTCAATAAGAAGACACAAGATTTAACAATACTGTGTCTTTCATAAGAAGACACAAGATTTAACTAAACTAATGTACTGTCATAAGAAGACAACACGATTTAGGCTAATACTGTGTACTTTCAATAAAA
>NW_013881528.1:0-291 GCF_000517525.1 Limulus polyphemus
TTGGCAAAACTACTCCATTAACACCTAGGTGTAACTATAGTTACCGAATTCATAACCACCATATTCATCTTTAGCCTTACTTGGTACAACTACTCCACGAATACCTAGGTGTAACTCTTGTTACCGAATTTATAACCATCATATTCATCTTTAGCCTTACTTGCTACAACTACTCCATGAACACATAGGTGTAACTCCAGTTACCGAATATATAAACACCATACTCATCGATAGCGCTATTTGGTACAACAACTCCACGAACACCTAGGTGTAACTCTAGTTACCGAATTC
>NW_013881529.1:0-410 GCF_000517525.1 Limulus polyphemus
TTACAAACAATCAAATCTATTGGCATATTTTTTCAGGGTTAACAAATCTTTGGATAAAAGTAAGATTGTTAATGCATTATTTATGGATTTGTCTTAAGCTTTTGATAGAACGGGACATAATTTATTATTTAATAAATTACAAAGTATAAAAATAAAAGATAGTAGGTTTAAAAATTATATAAAAGACAGATTAATTTGTACTCAAATCAGAAGTATTTATAGTAATTATAGAAAGTCACACCAGGTGTACCACAAGATTTTATTTTAGGCCTTCTTCTTTATATATATTTCAGGGTCGCGGGTTCGAATCCCCGTCGCAGCAAACATGTTCGCCCTTTCAGCCGTGGGGGCGTTATAATGTAACGGTCAATCCCACTATTCGTTGGTAAAAGAGTAGCCCAAGAGTTGGC
>NW_013881530.1:0-291 GCF_000517525.1 Limulus polyphemus
GTTATTATTTCATATCATAGTAAATTCTTTAGCTCACTATAATAACTTATAATACATTAACATGTTATTATTTCATCTCATAGTATATTCTGTAGCTCACTATAATTACTTATAATACATTAACATGTTATTACTTCATCTCATAGTAAATTCTTTAGCTCACTATAATTACTTATAATACATTAACATGTTATTATTTCATCTCATTGTATATTCTGTAGCTCACTGTAATAAACTTATAATACATTAACATGTTATTACTTCATCTCATAGTAAATTCTTTAGCTCACT
>NW_013881531.1:0-290 GCF_000517525.1 Limulus polyphemus
AAAGGAACATCTTTCCGATTGACGAGTGAAGGGCATTTCTGATGAAGGGCTTTATTTAAACGTTCCGGTTGCTGACTATAGATCTCTGCATTGACAGTTCGCTGTGGATTAAGAAGTTCGAAATCAATTACTCCTTTGATGTCCCACCAAATGCAAGACATCATTTTCTGTGGAGGGAGTCCAGGTTTAGGTTTTTGTCTAGGACTGAGCCATTGTTTTTGCCGTTTAATATTTGCATAGATAATCCATTTTCCATCACCTCTGATAATTATGTCAAAAAACTGGTTCAC
>NW_013881532.1:0-798 GCF_000517525.1 Limulus polyphemus
GATTACATACTTCAACAGCTAAAACTTTCATCGTTTCTGCCTAGATTACATACTTCAACAGCTAAAACTGTCATCGTTTCTGCCTAGATTACATATTTCAACGTCTAAAACTGTCATCGTTTCTGCCTAGATTACATACTTCAACGTCTAAAACTGTCATCGTTTCTGTCTAGATTACATACTTCAACAGCTAAAACTTTCATCATTTCTGCCTAGATTACATACTTCAACAGCTAAAACTTTCATCGTTACTGTCTAGATTACATACTTCAACAGCTAAAACGTTCATCGTTTCTGTCTAGAATGCATACTTCAACAGCTAAAACTGTCCTAGGCAGAAACGATGTAATATACTTCAACAGCTAAAACTTTCATCGTTTCTGCCTAGATTACATACTTCAACAGCTAAAACTTTCATCGTTTCTGCCTAGATTACATACTTCAACAGCTAAAACTTTCATCGTTTGTGCCTAGATTACATACTTCAACAGCTAAAACTGTCATCGTTTCTGCCTAGATTACATACTTCAACAGCTAAAACTGTCATCGTTTCTGCCTAGATTACATACTTCAACGTCTAAAACTTTCATCGTTTCTGCCTAGATTACATACTTCAACAGCTAAAACTTTCATCGTTTTAGATTACATACTTCAACAGCTAAAACTGTCATCGTTTCTGTCTAAAATACATACTTCAACAGCTAAAACTGTCATCGTTCCTGTCTAAAATACATACTTCAACAGCTAAAACTGTCATCGTTCCTGTCTAGATTACATACTTCAACAGCTAAAACTGTC
>NW_013881533.1:0-438 GCF_000517525.1 Limulus polyphemus
CTCACCAAGCCAAGATAACAAGAAATTCAAGAATAACGTAGGAAAAGACCGTCAGTATTCTATCAGCCTACTCACCAAGTCAAGATAATAAGAAAATAGTCAAGAATAACGTAATAAAAGACTGTCAATATTCCGTATCAGCCTACTCACCAAGCCAAGATAAGAAGAAAATAGTCAAGAATAACGTAATAAAAGACTGTCAATATTCCGTATCAACCTACTCACCAAGCCAAGATAAGAAGAAAATCGTCAAGAATAACGTAAGAAAAGACTGTCAATATTCCGTATCAAGCCTACTCACCAAGCCAAGATAACAAGAAAATCGTCAAGAATAACGTACGAAAAGATCGTCAGTATTCCGTATCAGCCTACTCACCAAGCCAAGATAACAAGAAAATAGTCAAGAATAACGTACGAAAAGATCGTCAGTATTCCGTA
>NW_013881534.1:0-531 GCF_000517525.1 Limulus polyphemus
GTGTTTATGCAAAAATCTTTTCTCATATTGCGAAAAGTAAATTACTAAAATAAAACAACAAAAAACGAAACAGAAAAAAAAAAGAGAGACAACTGCTTAAGTCTTTGTGAAAAAAAGATGGAATCAAATCACAGTTCAGGATCTACAATATACAATAGCTCCAAGCACAATTCGCAGAAATACCGAAGAAACGCTTCGTTTCGGTCTTTGATAATTTTGACATGCTCAACTCGCGATCAGTGACAGAATTCTAACATACACACTTAAAAAAAAAGTATATACACTAAGCTTTAAAAAGTAGATACGTTTTAAAAACTAGTTTATACATGTATACAACATTTTGCTGTATACACTTACAAATGTATATATAATCTAAATACTAGTTTATACACGTATGCAACATTTTGGTGTATACACTTACAAAAGTATATGTATGTTTTAAATACCAGTTTATACACGTATGCAACATTTTGCTGTATACACTTACAAAAGTATATATAATTTAAATACTAGTTTATACACGTATGCAAC
>NW_013881535.1:0-291 GCF_000517525.1 Limulus polyphemus
TCACGTAGACACTATGTGTGTTTGGCATTTTACACCTAGCTGTTGGGACTTTCACAATGGGGGTTGGTGGGCGTCTCTCAACACCAACCACTACTGGTTTCCCCGAGGCTGACTTATTGGTAGTATTCTTCTTACACTGGCTCCTCATATGTCCTTGCTCTCCACAGTTCCAACAACCTTTCTGGGTAGCAGCCTTTTCTGCCATAACATCTTCCCTGTGTTGAAGTTGCCAGCATTGAGCTCTCTTGTGCCCAGGTTTGTTACAGTACCAGAAAAGTCCCTCAAACTTCT
>NW_013881536.1:0-291 GCF_000517525.1 Limulus polyphemus
GCGATGTATTTAGATGTCGTCTGTTGTTGAGGATGTTTTCTGCGATGTATTTAGATGGCGTGTGTTGTTGAGAATGGTTTCTGCGATGTATCTAGATGTCGTCTGTTGTTGAAGATGGTTTCTGCGATGTATTTAGATGTCGTCTATTGTTTAGGATGGTTTCTGCGATGTATCTAGATGTCGTCTGTTGTTGAGGATGGTTTCTGCGATGTATCTAGATGTCGTCTGTTGTTGAAGATGGTTTCTGCGATGTATTTAGATGTCGTCTGTTGTTTAGAATGGTTTCTGCGG
>NW_013881537.1:0-285 GCF_000517525.1 Limulus polyphemus
GTCAATGCAGAGATCAATAGTCTGCAACAGACGTTAAATCAAGCCTTCATCAGAAACGCTCCTCACTCGTCAGTCGGAAAGGCCCTTTTTCTCCACGACAATGCACATCCACATGTGGCACATTTGATGCAACACCTGATTATGGAGTTGGGTTGGGAAGTTGTCCCCCACCCATCATATTCTCCAAATATGGCACCATCAGATTACCATCTTTTCGTTCGCTGCCACACCATCTTAATTGGAAAACGTATGCAAATGTGAAAGGTGTTAAAGAGGACTTCGACA
>NW_013881538.1:0-577 GCF_000517525.1 Limulus polyphemus
AAAAAACCGGGTTTTGATACTCGCGGTTGCCGAAGCACAGATAGCCCATTGTATAGCTTTATAAAAATAAACTTTCATAATTATCTTTCAATGTTTCACTTAAGGTATTCACGTGTTACTGTCACACTCCTCTAACATTTTATATTTCCCAAACTATTTTTATAGTTCTTATTCACCTCCTTCTGTTCTTTTATATTTATCAATCTTCGCTCATATTTCTCTCTAGTTTAATTTTTATCTCTATAAATATAATAGTACTGTCTGTTGTATGTCCATGTAACTACTTCTATGTAAATATAATAGTACTCATACAACAGACATTTATATAGATAACATACAACAGACAGTACTATTATATTTATATAGATAACATACAACAGACAGTACTATTATATTTATATAGATAAATATTTATATAGATACATACAACAGACAGTACTATTATCTATTACATACAACAGACAGTTATCTATATAAATATAATAGTACTGTCTGTTGTATGTTATGTATATAAATATAATAGTACTGTCTGCTTATTTATATAGATAACATACTTAATAGTACTGTCTGTTGTATG
>NW_013881539.1:0-294 GCF_000517525.1 Limulus polyphemus
TATTGTTGAATGATTCAAGGAGGGGTGAGAAAGAAAAAAGGAACAGCGCATGAGATTATTGAATAATTCAAGGAGGAGTGAGAAAGAAAAAGGAACAGCGCTTGAGATTATTGAATAATTCAAAGAGGAATGAGAAGGAAATAGGAACAGCCCCTGAGATTATTGAATAATTCAAGGAGGTGTGAGAAGGAAAAAAGGAAAGCGCTTGAGATTATTGAATAATTCAAGGAGGAGTGAGAAAGGAAAAAGGAACAGCGCTTGAGATTATTGAATAATTCAAGGAGGGGTGAGAAA
>NW_013881540.1:0-535 GCF_000517525.1 Limulus polyphemus
GGACAAATATTGTAAACACTGGTATCAAAGTTGGACAAATACTGTAGACACTGGTATCAAAGTTGGACAAATATTGTACACACTTGTATCAAAGTTGGACAAATACTGTAAACACTGGTATCAAAGTTGGACAAATACTGTAGACACTGGTATCAAAGTTGGACAAATATTGTACACACTTGTATCAAAGTTGGATAAGTACTGTAAACACTGGTATCAAAGTTGGACAAATATTGTACACACTTGTATCAAAGTTGGACAAATATTGTACACACTTGTATCAAAGTTGGATAAGTACTGTAAACACTGGTATCAAAGTTGGACAAATATTGTACACACTTGCATCAAAGTTGGACAAATATTGTACACACTTGTATCAAAGTTGGATAAATATTGTAGATGCTGGTATAATGTTGGACAAATACTAGTATCAGTATGATCATGATACCTTTGTAACCTATCCTCTCTAGTATCAGTTTGGTCATGATACCTTTGTAACCTATCCTCACTAGTATCAGTTTGATCATGATACCTA
>NW_013881541.1:0-291 GCF_000517525.1 Limulus polyphemus
TACCCACACTGGTCCCCACAACCTTGTAGAATGTCCTGTCACACCATAAAGCTTCTCTATTGCTTCTGGTACTCCTTCGTGATTTAACACCTTGATGCTCACAAGGGTTTGCTGAGACGCAGAGTCTATGACAAAGTTGCACCTTTGGCCATCCAGCTTTCCTGTCACATAGACACTGTGTGTGCTTGGCATTTTACACCTCGCTGTTGGGACTTTCATGATGGGGACTGGTGGGCGTTGCCGACTTGTTGGTAATATTCCTCCTACACTGGCTCCTCAAATGTCCATGCT
>NW_013881542.1:0-287 GCF_000517525.1 Limulus polyphemus
GAGGCATTCTCCAGCCTAATATCCTTCCACTGTCCGAAAATTGAGTGAATCTTGATTCATCTGAGAACAATACGGTCTTCCAAAAGTCCAGAGGCTTGGTCATCATATCACTTGCCCACTTCTTTCGTCTGATTATGTTGGCAGGTCTTAATAAGGGCTTCCGTCTAGCTGCTCTACAACAATAACCCAATCTGTAGAGAATCCATTGAACAGATTTTGGGCTCATTCTACCAACTTTGGCCACTTCTGCAGTCGTAATACTGGAGTCCACTTTGTATGCTTCTCTT
>NW_013881543.1:0-291 GCF_000517525.1 Limulus polyphemus
GGTTTTCAATGGGGTTCATGTCAGGAGATTGGCTCAACCAGGGCAACTTCTGGATACCATTTTCTTCCTGTCACTTTTGGGTGTTTCTAGCAGTGTGACACGGTGCTCCATCTTCCTGGAACAACGTTGTGTTCTTGTCAACAAAACCCGAGGAATAAAGTGGCAAGAGTCCTTCCTCCAATATTTCGACGTATTTCACAAAATATATGTTGCCAACGCACTCCACTAAGCTCAATCTCCCACCAACCCAAACAGCTTCCCAAACAATCATGCTGAAACCACCATACTTCA
>NW_013881544.1:0-292 GCF_000517525.1 Limulus polyphemus
CACATTTCATTATAACAGTATTCTATATTCTAAATTCCCATTTTAGATTTCTTTTTACCCTTGTATGCATTTCAGTGTCTGGCAAATTAGAAATGTATATACTGTTACGACAGCGGAAGTCATGTGACGCTGGTAACACGTCATGAGAGTCTCGAAGGATCTTGACTTTTCCTGGCAACTCTAGTCTGTTCTAGGCGCCCTCTTTTTTTAATATAAACCCAGCAAATAAAGCGGAGATAAAATGGCAGATAGATAGATATAGAGACAGATAATTGAGTCAAGCGAGCAGTAG
>NW_013881545.1:0-292 GCF_000517525.1 Limulus polyphemus
TGAGGGTGTGACAATACCTAAGAAACAATAACTTCTGTAAAAGACGCAATGAGGTGAGAACATGACAGTACTTAACAAACAATAACTTATATAAAAGATGCAATAAGGTGAGAGTATGACAGTACTTAACAAACAATAACTTATATAAAAGATGCAATGAGGTGAAAGTATGACAGTATTTAAAACAATAACTTCTATAAAAGATGCAGTGAGATGAGGGTGTGGCAATACCTAAAAAACAATAACTTCTGTAAAAGACGCAATGAGGTGAAAGTATGACAGTACTTAACAA
>NW_013881546.1:0-207 GCF_000517525.1 Limulus polyphemus
ATAATCACCATACTCATTTTTAGTCTTACTTGGTACAACTACTCCATGAACACGTAGGTGTAACTCTAGTTACAGAATTTATAAGTACCATACTCATCTTTAGCCTTACTTGGCACAACTACTTCATGAACAACTAGGTGTAACTATAGTTACCGAATTTATAACCACCATACTCATCTTTAGCGTTATTTGGTACAACAGCTCCAC
>NW_013881547.1:0-291 GCF_000517525.1 Limulus polyphemus
ATCCCTCTGGGGAGAAGAGCTCCAGCAAAGCAACAAGAGATAGAGAAGGTCATGGATGGCCTAATTAAGGAAGGGGTGGTCGAGAAATCAGATAGTCCATGGTCAGCTCCCATCGTGTTAGTCCAGAAGAAGGATGGGACCCAAAGTCGCTACGGGGCTCTTAACAGTATAACCGAAACTCATACCCACTGCCAAGAATTAATGATACTCTTGATGCCCTAAATGGAGCCAGGTAGTTTTCAACTCTGGACTTAAAGTCGGATTTCCATCAAGTAAAAATGGCTGAAGCAG
>NW_013881548.1:0-291 GCF_000517525.1 Limulus polyphemus
AAGTCACGCAACACTGGGAGCATGCGCACTGGAGTTTCTCGAAGGATCATGAATTTTCCTGGCAACTCTAGATTGTTCCAGGCACCCTCTTTTTTAGTGTATAAGCCCAGCAAATAAAGCCAGCAAAAAAGATAGAATTACATAGATAGATATAGATAATTGAATCAAGCGAACAGTAGGCACCGTAAGTAAAGTGTGTGAATAGCTGTGAATTATAGTGTGTGTTTATAAAAGTAGTTAAATTAAAGTGACTGTGCAAATTCTGTGTATTACAAAGTTGTATCGAAAAAG
>NW_013881549.1:0-291 GCF_000517525.1 Limulus polyphemus
CTGTACTTTACAAAACCAACCAGATTCTTTAAAATATATGATGGTAGTTTCATCTCTAAAACAGTGTTAATAACTTTTTTATAGTAACGCCATGGAATAAAGATTAACAGTTTCATGTCATCACCCGCATGCATTCGGTACACCATATCAAGCATAACTATTTACGCTAATTGCTTAGGCTAATATAACGTAACACAAAACGCTCTTTAATTAGGAGAATTTCATAAATTTAGCAAATTTGTGCTTAAAAGTTGGTAATGAATAATAACCGTCCATCTGTGGGTATTTTTT
>NW_013881550.1:0-291 GCF_000517525.1 Limulus polyphemus
ATATATATATATATATAGATGGTAAATAAAAACTTCTTATCAAAAATTCATAACGATATATATATATGGTAAATAGAAGCTTCTGATTAAAAATTCACAACGATATATATATGGTAAATTAAAACTTCTGATGAAACATTCTAAACGATATATATATATATGGTAAAAAAAAACTTCTGATTAAAAATTCACAACGATATATATATGGTAAATAAAACTTCTGATTAAAAATTCACATCGATATATATATATGGTAAATAAAACTTCTAGATTAAAAATTCACAACGATAT
>NW_013881551.1:0-291 GCF_000517525.1 Limulus polyphemus
CTATGTAAAGTATTTAATGCACCTGGATAGGGTACAGTATGTAGAGTATTTTTTGCACCTAGATAAGTTACAGTATGTAGAGTATTTACTGCACCAGAGATATAGTACACTATGTAGAGTATTTACTGCACCATGGATAGGGTACACTATGTAGAGTATTTAATGCACCTGGATAGGGTACAGTGTGTAGAGTATTTGCTGCACCTAGATTAGTTACAGTATGTAGAGTATTTAGAGCACCAGGGATAGAGTACACTATGTAGAGTATTTATGCATCAGGGATAGGGTACA
>NW_013881552.1:0-291 GCF_000517525.1 Limulus polyphemus
ATTCGGTAACTAGAGTTACACCTAAGTGTTCATAGAGTAGTTGTACCAAGTAAGGCTAAAGATGAGTTTGGTGGTTATAAATTCTGTATCAAGAGTTAGACCAAGGTGTTTATGGAGTAGTTGTACAAAGTAAGGCTAAGGATGAGTTTGGTGGTTATAAATTCTCTAACTAGAGTTACACCTAGGTGTTTATGGAGTTGTTGTACCATATAACGCTAAAGATGAGTATGGTGGTTATAAATTCGGTAACTACAGTGACACCTAAGTGTTTATTGAGTAGTTGTACCAAAT
>NW_013881553.1:0-287 GCF_000517525.1 Limulus polyphemus
GTATTCCAATACAAAATGCCACAACCAAAAATTAATCCTTACAGGAAGTACGAGTTTTCCCGTAAGTACATATATATATATATATATATTAGGTCGTCAAGAAATTAATGTCGCGTTTTGGAACACTTTCATTAACTACCCCATGAAACGTACATCACGTATAATAGTTAAACATACCGTCTAAACGTCACGTTAGTGTAGCCTATATAATGTTGTTGGTTTTATTTGGAATTAAGCACAAAGCTACACAATGGGCTGTATGTGCTCTGCCCACCGCAGACATACCG
>NW_013881554.1:0-291 GCF_000517525.1 Limulus polyphemus
TTAACCCTTTGTTCACTCTCTGATTTGTTTCAAAGTTTGTTCGTTATCTAATTCATTCTAAATAAAGAAATAAAATTATCTAGTTTTTCAATATTAACCCTTTGTTCACTCTCTGATTTGTTTTAAAGTTTGTTCGTAATCTAATTCATTCTGAATAAAGAAATAAAATTATCTAGTTTTCAATATTAACCCTTTGTTCACTCTCTGATTTGTTTTAAAGTTTGTTCGTAATTTAATTCATTCTAAATAAAGAAATAAAATTATCTAGTTTTTCAATGTTAACCCTTTGTT
>NW_013881555.1:0-289 GCF_000517525.1 Limulus polyphemus
TCAACTGTCCAAGTATTTCCAGTGGTTGTCCCTTCAGGCTCGTTGCCATATATACTGCTTTCTGTTCCTCTGTTCATCCACTGATATCTGCAGGAGCTCAAATTGTGCTCTATATGCTTCCCATGGTGCCTTCCCATTTCTCATTTGTGTGTATTTTTAATAACAATATGTAAACAGTTCTTACTATTTAAAAGTTAATTTCTTGTGACTAATAGTGCAATACTTAGAATAAGTATAACCTGTAAATATAAAATATGCTTTTTTTTGCAACTTTTCTAGAGAAGTGAGC
>NW_013881556.1:0-554 GCF_000517525.1 Limulus polyphemus
GGACGAGAGAGGACGGTATATCTAGTGACAGGATACAAGATCAAGTTTAGTAACCGAGACGTAGGTTATGAATACAACGGACGAGAGAGGACGATGTATCTAGTGACAGGATTCAAGATTAATAACCGAGATGTAGGTTATGAATACAACGGACGAGGGAGGACGGTGTATCTAGTGACAGGATTCAAGATTAGTAACCGAGATGTAGGTTATGAATACAACGGACGAGAGAGGACGATGTATCTAGTGACAGGATTCAAGATTAATAACCGAGATGTAGGTTATGAATACAACGGACGAGGGAGGACGGTGATGTATCTAGTGACAGGATTCAAGATCAAGTTTAGTAACCGAGATGTAGGTTATGAATACAACGGACGAGAGAGGACGGTGTATCTAGTGACAGGATTCAAGATCAAGATTAGTAACCGAGATGTAGGTTATGAATACAACGGACGAGAGAGGACGATATATCTAGTGACAGGATACAAGATTAGTAACCGAGACGTAGGTTATGAATACAACGGACGAGAGAGGACGATGTATCTAGTGAC
>NW_013881557.1:0-291 GCF_000517525.1 Limulus polyphemus
GTAGTCATCACCTTTAGCTTTGTTTGAGTTATGGTAGCCATCAACCTGTAGCTTTGTTTGAGTTATGGTAGTCATCAACCTGTAGCTTTGTTTGAGTTATAGTAGTCATCAACCTATATCTTTGTTTGACTTATGGTAGCCATCAACCTGTAGCTTTGTTTGAGTTATGGTAGTCATCAACCTGTAGCTTTGTTTGAGTTATGGTAGTTATAACCTGTAGCTTTGATTCAGTTATGGTAGTCATCACCTGTAGCTTTGTTTGAGTTATGGTAGTCATCACTTGTAGCTTTG
>NW_013881558.1:0-290 GCF_000517525.1 Limulus polyphemus
CTGTGTATATAAATATGTGTTAAATATTCCTTTTTTTTTCATTAAAAGTAAAAATATTCAGGGTAAGACAGAATGTACGTCCCATTTTGCGAAAGAAATGAAAATACATTTATGTAATTATAAGGATCAGAAATAATAAATGAAGTTTTTATTACATTAAAAGTTTCAAAAACACTTCAGTACCACAAGCTTCAACTAAAATTGGTGTATTCATACACACACACATATATTTATTTACCACAAGCTTCAACTAAAATCGGTGTATTCATACACACACATATATTTATTTA
>NW_013881559.1:0-291 GCF_000517525.1 Limulus polyphemus
AGTATCATTGAGTTTATGTGTTCTGCCTCTTCCTTTCCTATTTTCAAATCTACCTGTCTCGATCTCACGATCTAATCCAGGGTGTACTTGACAGTGTTTGGGGAGCATTTCAAGTCTGCAGCAATTTGTCGGAGAGCCCAACCAGCATCACATAAAACTTTTATGCGAACTCTCTGCTCTACTGAAAATTCTCTACTCTTTTTGGTCGTGGCATGACAACAAAACTTAATATATAGTGTTAAACACTGTTTTTTTTATCAAGATTCATTTGTAGAAATGCTATTAAAGTGA
>NW_013881560.1:0-291 GCF_000517525.1 Limulus polyphemus
ATAAAGTGAAAGCGCGTGCAGATACATAAGAATTGGTTAAGCCAAGCAAACTAGATTAGTAGTTTCTAGCTCAAGTTTTCAAAATAATCGTACGGGTGGACGGTTATTATTTATTGCCAACTTTTAAGTATAAATTTGCTAAATTTTATGAAATCTCCTAATTAAAGAACGTTTAGCGTCACGTGATATTAGCTTAAGCAATTAGCGTAAATATTGATGCTTGTTGATACGGCTGCACCAAGTGTATGCGGGTGATGACAAGAAACCCTTAATCTAGTTTCAATGGCGTTA
>NW_013881561.1:0-291 GCF_000517525.1 Limulus polyphemus
ATGATTCTTCTAACTGTAGTGTCATTTTAATGGTTTATGGTTTTTCTAACTGTAGGGTAATTTTAATGGTTTATGGTTTTTCTAACTGTAGTGTCATTTTAATGGTTTATGGTTCTACTAACAGTAGTGTCATGTTAATGGTTTATGATTCTTCTAAGAGTAGGGTCATTTTAATGGTTTATGGTTTTTCTAACTGTAGGGTAATTTTAATGGTTTATGGTTTTTCTAACTGTAGGGTAATTTTAATGGTTTATGGTTTTTCTAACTGTAGGGTAATTTTAATGGTTTATG
>NW_013881562.1:0-290 GCF_000517525.1 Limulus polyphemus
GTACCTGGAACAGGCTCACGTCGATGACATCGGAAATCAAAAATAAATGTACCTAGAACAGGCTCATGTCGATGACATCGGAAATTAAAAATAAATGTACCTGGAACAGGCTTATGTCGGTGACATCGGAAATTAAAAATAAATGTACCTGGAACAGGCTCGTGTCGGTAACATCGGAAGTCAAAAATAAATGTATCTGGAACAGGTTCATGTCGGTGACATCGGAAGTCAAAAATAAATGTATCTGGAACAGGTTCATGTCGATGACATCGGAAATTAAAAATAAATGT
>NW_013881563.1:0-551 GCF_000517525.1 Limulus polyphemus
GATTCTCTTTGTCTCATTGATGGAAGAAATTTAGTTCAACAATGAATATTGATTGATATAAATTAATTTTTGTGCTGGTTGTATTAAAACGTACTGCTAAAGCCAATTTTCAACTTCCCTCTGATGACGGTATCCTTAACGTTCTTTTACTCTAATTGAAAGAGATTGTCTTGTTAGACCAATATAAGCACAGGGAATGAAGTAAATACTCTGTTCATAGTGGGCTTTTATCTTATCTTTCTCTTAGTTAAATTTATTTAAAAGTTTGTCCATTGGCTTAAAATCATTCCTAAATTTAGTTTGATATCAAGGGGTAGAAGGTATCATCAGACAAGAGCCATCAGTTTATCAGCAGCTACTTGGTTCAATTTCTTAAAGTGTTCTACTTTGAGTTGCCATGGTTTTAAGCCTCAGACAGACAACACCTTGTTGTCATTAAAAAAACTTACCCCCCTCCCTCTACCAAACCAATAATCTACATCTTGACAAGCTTTTTATCCAAAGTAAGAACAAGTTTAATTTAACTCGTACATTATTAGAAATCTTGTGCT
>NW_013881564.1:0-290 GCF_000517525.1 Limulus polyphemus
GTTTAGTTAGTTCTTGTTAATCCACCAACGTTAATTACAGTGTAGTTAGTTCTTGTTGTGACACTTGTTAATCCACCAACATTAATTACAGTGTAGTTAGTTCTTGTTATGACACTTGTTAATCCACCAACATTAATTACAGTGTAGTTAGTTCTTGTTATGACACTTGTTAATCCACCAACGTTAATTACAGTGTAGTTAGTTCTTGGTTATGGCACTTGTTAATCCACCAACATTAATTACAGTGTAGTTATTCTTGGTTATGACACTTGTTAATCCACCAACATTAA
>NW_013881565.1:0-292 GCF_000517525.1 Limulus polyphemus
GTAGGTGTATAAACATTCAATAAAACATATTCTTAATTATATTTGATACCTGGCGTGGGTCCATGGTTCGCGTGTCTGACTGTGTTCGTAGGTCCGTGGTTCGCGTGTGTGACTGTGTTCGAAGGTCCATGGTTCGCGTGTCTGACAGTGTTCGAAGGTCCATGGTTCGCGTGTCTGACAGTGTTCGAAGGTCCATGGTTCGCGTGTCTGACTGTGTTCGTAGGTCCGTGGTTCGCGTGTCGTGACTGTGTTCGAAGGTCCATGGTTCGCGTGTCTGACAGTGTTCGAAGGT
>NW_013881566.1:0-291 GCF_000517525.1 Limulus polyphemus
ATGTGTACTATCAGTAAGAAAACACAAGATTTAATGATACTGTGTACTTTCAATAACAAGACAAAAGACTTAACAAAACTGTGTACTGTCAATAAGAAGACACACGATTTAACGATACTGTGTCCTGTCAATAAGAAGACATAAGATTTAACGATACTGTGTACTTTCAAAAGGAAGACACAAGATATAACGATAATGTGTACTATCAGTAAGAAAACACAAGATTTAACGATACTGTGTACTGTCAATAAGAAGACACAATATTCAACGATAATGTGTACTGTCAGTAAG
>NW_013881567.1:0-291 GCF_000517525.1 Limulus polyphemus
GAGCGACGTATATTTTATCAGACTCCATTAAAAGTTTTCTTTCTGAACTAGATTTTCCCCTTAGTTAACTCTGAGCTACGTATATTTTATCAGACTCCATTAAAAGTTTTCTTTCTGAACTAGATTTTCCCCTTAGTTAACTCTGAGCTACGTATATTTTATCGGACTCCATTAAAAGTTTTCTTTCTGAACTAGATTTTCCCCTTAGTTAACCCTGAGCTACGTATATTTTATCAGACTCCATTAAAAGTTTTCTTTCTGAACTAGATTTTCCCCTTAGTTAACTCTGAG
>NW_013881568.1:0-536 GCF_000517525.1 Limulus polyphemus
GTTACGGAAAAATCAATTAACAAACTCGGGTAGTGTCATAAATTTTACTAAGAGCCGAGGATTGTCGTTAGGGGAATGGGCAGGTCGTCGGGATGAGTGTGTAAATGGGATTCTTGTAAGTAGTACTCCTTTGAAGGTTCTGGATATACTGTTTCACGATAATAGTGATATTATGTACGAGGTCAATTGGTCAGGGAATGCCTGTAGGTTTAAGAAAGTTTTGGTCTCTTGGATGCACAGAGGTTTATCTTTAAAGGGGAAGACTCTAGTTCTTAATTCTCTAGCGGCTTCTCTTTTATGATGTTGTTACGTCTCCTATGCTATTTTTGGTAGGGCGCGCATCTAGCACATTAGATATGGCCGAAGTATCTTTTAATGTAACAGTTAAATCATCAGCATGCTGAAATAATAAACTGCCAGAAGGAGGTATACTAATACCATGAAACGCCACCCGACGTGTCAACAGTGCATGGAAGGGTTCAACGCACAAAATATACAACAGTGCAGAGAGTGGGCATCCCTGCCGTACTCCCCGA
>NW_013881569.1:0-310 GCF_000517525.1 Limulus polyphemus
GTAATAATATGTTAAACTAATATACTTAACCTTAACAACTAGATCTTGTAACGTGGATTGTAATGACATGTTAATATAATTAGCCTCACTAATTAGATATGGCAACGTGGACCGTAATGACATGTTACTATAATACACTTAATCTCAATAACTATATGTAGAAACGTGGACTGTAATGACATGATAATATAATTAGCCTCAATAACTAGATATGGCAACGTGGACTATAATGACATGTTTATATAATATATTTAACCTCAATAACTAGATGTGGCAACGTGGACTGTAATTAACATGTTAATATAATATA
>NW_013881570.1:0-291 GCF_000517525.1 Limulus polyphemus
ACTTTTAACTGTAGGTTACAATACACTATGGTTGATACCGAAGGTTTAACTACCGTAGGTCAACACAAGCTACCACTTATAACCGTACTTTTAACTGTAGGTAACAAGTCACTATGGTTGACACCGAAGGTTTAAATACCGTAGGTCAACACAAGCTAACACTTATAACCATACTTTTAACTGTAGGTTACAATACACTATGGTTGACACCGAAGGTTTAACTACCGTAGGTCAACACAAGCTAACACTTATAACCATACTTTTAACTGTAGGTAACAAGTCACTATGGTT
>NW_013881571.1:0-291 GCF_000517525.1 Limulus polyphemus
GTACCCGATGATGACAAAACCTTGTCGAAACGTTGTACATTTGCTGTTATGTTAAACTTATATTATATTGTACCTGATGATGACAAAACCTTGTCGAAACGTTGAAGATTTGCTGTTATGTTAAACTTATATTAAAGTTTTTCTTCATTGCCCATTCAAGCCGTCTCCAACCTAGTAACTTGACTTACTGAGCACCATAGTTGCTAAGTTCAAAGTTCACATCTTCATGGCTACTTAGAACATTTGACTCCCCCTCCCCCTTTCTTAGTTTATCCGTTAGCCTGAGCTACT
>NW_013881572.1:0-291 GCF_000517525.1 Limulus polyphemus
TGCGATAAATTTCCTGTTCAGCAGTCAATCCAGCATCAGCTGCATTTTCACCTGGCATTCGTTTACGACGTATTTTTCTTCTTTCAAAGGTCAATCCCCATGTTTCACATTGATTCTTGTCCACTTTAAGTGCTTCTTGACAGGACTTTTCACGTGATTTTTTCAATTTCTCTTTCAAAGAATCAAGATCAGCAGCTGCTTCTCTAAAATTCGTTTTTGGGTCCTGAAGACGTTTCTGCACTCAATTGATAGATGATAAAAGATTTCTGAAAAATGCAAAAGTACAAGAAA
>NW_013881573.1:0-291 GCF_000517525.1 Limulus polyphemus
CTTATATCTTGTTCTTATAACACACTAACTACACACATCTCAAACCTTCATTCTCCTGTACAGTTTATATCTTGTTCTTATAACACACGAAGTATACACACCCCAAACCTTCATTCTACTGTACAGTTTATATCTTGTTCTTATAGCACACTAACTACACACATCTCAAACCTTCATTCTCCTGTACAGTTTATATCTTGTTCTTATAACACACGAAGTATACACATCTCAAACCTTCATTCTCCTGTACAGTTTATATCTTGTTCTTATAACACACTAACTACACACATC
>NW_013881574.1:0-289 GCF_000517525.1 Limulus polyphemus
ATATACAGTTAAATACTTTTTGTTCACTTCGTGTTAGATATCCATGAATCTAAAACTAGAAGAAACATTGTAATATTTACCAAACAGTACTGTGAAAATCACGTGCGTCACGGTGGTCATGTGACGTCGCTGACGCAACAATATATATATATATATATACAGTTAAATACTTTTGTTCACTTCGTGTTAGATATCCATGAATCTAAAACTAGAAGAAACATTGTAATATTTACCAAACAGTACTGTGAAAATCACGTGCGTCACGGTGGTCATGTGACGGTCGACTGAC
>NW_013881575.1:0-287 GCF_000517525.1 Limulus polyphemus
TCATTGTTGTATTACTTGTGTTTAGGTTTGTCGGTAATACATCATTGTTGCATTACTTGTGTTTATGTTTGTCAGTAATACTTCATTGTTGTATTATTTATGTTTATGTTTGTAGTAATATATCATTGTTGTATTACTTGTGTTTAGGTTTGTCAGTAATAAATCAATGCTGTATTACTTGTGTTTAGGTTTGTTAGTAATACATCATTGTTGTATTACTTGTGTTTAGGTTTGTCAGTAATACATCATTGTTGTATTACTTGTGTTTAGGTTTGTCGGTAATACAT
>NW_013881576.1:0-291 GCF_000517525.1 Limulus polyphemus
GTTTTACTGTGTATACAGTGTACTCTAGACTGGTAGATTTGTTTTACTGTGTATACAGTGTGCTCTAGATTGATAGATTTGTTTTACTGTGTATACAGTGTGCTCTAGATTGATAGATTTGTTTGACTGTGTATACAGTGTGCTCTAGATTGATAGATTTGTTTGACTGTGTATAGTGTACTCTAGACTGGTAGATTTGTTTTACTGTGTATACAGTGTGATCTAGACTGGTAGATTTGTTTTACTGTGTATACGGTGTGCTCTAGACCGGTAGATTTGTTGTACTGTGTA
>NW_013881577.1:0-470 GCF_000517525.1 Limulus polyphemus
GCGACTTTTGTGGTCGTTTTATGTTACTCTTTTATTGGCTTTTCTGAAAGCGTATAGTGTACTGCAGTGAAGCTTTTGGTTACTGATTGTTTTTCGATTTCTTGTTACCAGAGGGTCCTAAATTGATGATTCTTCACCAAATTTGGTATGTAGGTACACTTTAACGTTGCGTAGTAATATGCAGAGTTTTACCTTCCTACTGTTTGTTTTAAAGGAGTTATGGAACGTTTTGCGGTTTGTACCATTACTTCATTTAATTTCGACGGATCATCTCGAAATTTTTTCAGTAACGTTCGTTGCATATAGAATTTTGCATGTAAATACGCAAGATGAACGTTCGTTGCATACTTGCGTATTTACATGCAAAATTCTAGCCTTCTATTATCATTTTTGCGTCTTTTGTGGTCGTTTTATGTTACTCTTTTATTGGCTTTTCTGAAAGCGTATGTGCACTGCAGGGAAGCTTTTGG
>NW_013881578.1:0-451 GCF_000517525.1 Limulus polyphemus
TTTAACAATAATGTGTACTGTCAATAAGAAGACACAAGATTTAACGATACTATGTACTGTCAATAAGAAGACACAAGATTTAACGATATTGTGTACTGTCAATAAGAAGACACAAGATTTAACAAAACTGTTTACTGTCAATAAGTAAACACACGATTTAACAATACTGTGTACTATCAATAAAAAGACACAAGATTTAACGATACTGTGTACTGTCAATAAGAAGACACAAGATTTAACGATACTGTGTACTGTCAATAAGAAGACACAAGATTTAACGATAATGTCTTTTTCTTACTGACAGTACTTGTTAAATCTTGTGTAATGTGTCCTGTCAATAAGAAGAAATCAGTAAGAAAACACAAGATTTAACGATACTGTCTACTGTCAATAAGAAGACACAAGATTTAACTATACTGTGTACTGTCCATAAGAAGACACAAGATTTAAC
>NW_013881579.1:0-311 GCF_000517525.1 Limulus polyphemus
GTATCGTTAAATCTTGTGTCTTTTTATTACCAGTACTTAGTATCGTTAAATCTTCTATCTTCTTATTGACAGGACACAGTATCGTTAAATCTTATGTCTTCTTATTGAGATTACACAATATTGTTAAATCTTGTGTCTTCTTATTGAAAGTACACAGTATCGTTAAATCTTTTTTCTTCTTATTGACAGTACACAGTATCGTTAAATCTTGTGTCTTCTTATTGACAGTACACAGTATCGTTAAATCTTGTGTCTTCTTATTGACAGTACACAGTATCGTTAAATCTTGTTTCTTCTTATTGACAGTACAC
>NW_013881580.1:0-875 GCF_000517525.1 Limulus polyphemus
CACTCTCTCAGATGACTACACTTTAACGCATAAAACCACTTTTCATAAAAAGAAATTCCTACCATCTCAACAAAAACTATATCTGTTCAATCCACTACAGTTGAGGATTCTTCGAAAAAATCCAGCTCCTCTAGTTCGAAATCTTTTGGCAGTCAGGATAAAACTTTTTTAAAACAATCAAGGCCTGTCTGCCATTTTTGTAAAAAAAAACCTGGTCATGCTATGTCCGATTATTGGGGTTGGAAAAAGGAGGCAACACCTAGTGCGTTTGTGTCCACATATGGACGTAGCTTTCACCAGATCAACCAATGTTGTTGATGTGGCCGCTGATATCAAAGCTGATGTAATCAGGGAGGAATTTAGACCTTTTGTGTCTGTTGGTTCTGTGTCAAAGGACACTGGAAATCCCATACCCATATGTATTCTATGTGATACCGGGGTGACTCAATCATTGTTGCTAGAAGGTGTGTTGCCCTTAGGTTCGAGTTCTGCCACTGGTGAGTCTGTTATTGCTCAAGGTATTGAGGGTGGCTTTATTAATGTTCCTCTTCATAATATTTGTTTAGCATCAGACCTAGTTTCGGGACCAGTTGTGGTTGGGGTATGACCTACTCTGTCAATTAAGGGTGTATCATTGTTGTTGGGATACGATTTGGCTGGGGGGGGGGAGTTGTTGCCGAACCTAAAATGGTTAGTGAGCCGATCACTGTTTCATTTAAGAATGACGTTGTAGTAGAGGAGAATCCCGATGTGTTTCCTTCATGTGCTGTGACTCGAGCTCAGACTACCAAATGTGCCAGCTTCAGAGGATTAGGCTATTGTTTATCAAATCATTGTTCCCATGGCATATCATTCTGAAATATTGTAAGTTGCCC
>NW_013881581.1:0-291 GCF_000517525.1 Limulus polyphemus
AGGCTCTTCGGTAAATGAAACTAATTTTTTCACAGATGTGTGATACATTACAAACACACAAGTACAACTCATCACAATTTGACATTTTCCGTTTTTTCTAAGTGACGCAGTTAACACATGGTCTACAGTATCTTTTGTTAACTTATATTTAATTGTTATAATAATGTACAATAAAAAATGTAAAATGTAATGTAGATAATGTACAAGTAATTTATTTGTTAATTGTTAAATTAATGTATTATTTATACACACAACCCGTACGAAGGACGGGTACACAGCTAGTTATAAAAT
>NW_013881582.1:0-492 GCF_000517525.1 Limulus polyphemus
TTTCATTTAAATATTTGTTTTATGACTTTGTTTACGATTTCTAATATAAGGTTAATTTACTGTCTGACTTCACAGAATAGAAAAATTAATTAATTCATTGCGTATAGTTGTCGATTAATTTACTCCAAACATATATATATTTAGATGGTGTATCCAGCAGTTGTATAATAATAATAATTGAATATATCTTTAATGGTTCTTGGAATTAGTTAGCATGTGTGGTTTTGTTGTTGTTAAGCTAAACAATGGTATCTGTGCTGTTTTCACTGAGGGAATCGAAACTTGATTTTTAGAAATATAAGCCCCCAAACTCGGGAGGCTCCTCTCTAAACAGGTTGATGGAAAGATAAATCCATAAATTGTTAAAAAGTAACGTACAATCATTAAACATTTCTCGCACTTAAAAACTGATAGTAGAGCTAGATAAGTTTTCCTAATTTTGTGTATGTTGTTGTATTGACCAGTAATTTTAGCAAAGGTGGTTGTTATAAA
>NW_013881583.1:0-291 GCF_000517525.1 Limulus polyphemus
CGAATCAGCAGACGTTTTCAAGTTTGAACACACTTGATCGTGGATATCATTCATCCTTTCCGATAACACTTTCACAAACTCTGACACATTCTCAGGCAACTCTTCATAAGGTGGGCGTCCTATTAACAGATCCACTGGCAACCGCAGTTTCCGGCCAAACATCAACTTTGCTGGAGTGTATCCAGTGGTTTCATGTTCTGCTGTCCTGTAGGCCATCAACAGTGGAGGAAGTAAGACATCCCAGTCATCTTGACGGCTATTACAAAACTTTTCCAGCTCCTGTCCAAATGT
>NW_013881584.1:0-330 GCF_000517525.1 Limulus polyphemus
CCCTGTCACACCACAGAGCTTCTGTACATCTCCTGGTACTCCTTTGTGATCCAGCACCTTGATACTCACAAGGGTTTGCTGAGATGCAAAATCTATGACAAAGTCACACCTTTGGCCATCCAGCTTCACTGTCACGTAGACACTATGTGTACTTGTCATTTTACACTTAGCTGTTGGGACTTTCATGATGGGGCTGGTGGGCATCCCTCAGCACCATCCAGTACTGGTTTCCCAAAGCTGATTATTGGTAGTATTCTTCTTACACTGGCTCCTCATATGTCCTTGCTCTTCAACAGTTCCAACAACCTTTCTGGGTAGCAGCCTTTCCTG
>NW_013881585.1:0-1022 GCF_000517525.1 Limulus polyphemus
CACAAGATTTAACTATACTGTGTACTGTCAATAAGAAGACACAAGATTTAACAATACTGTGTACTCTCAATAAGAAGACACACGATTTAGCAATACTGTGTACTATCTATAAAAAGACCCTAGATTTAACGATACTGTGTATTGTCAATAAGAAGACACAAGATTTAACGATACTTTGTACTGTCAATAAGAAGACACAAGATTTAACGATACTGTGTACTGTCAATAAGAAGACACAAGATTTAACGATACTGTGTACTGTTAATAAGAAGAAACAATATTCAAGTATAAGTGTACTGTCAATAAGAAGACACAAGATTTAACGATACTGTGTACGAATAATGTCTCTTCTTATTCACAGTACACAGTATCGTTAAATCTTGTGTCTTCTTTTTGACAGTCTTGTGTCTTCTTTTTGACAGGACACATTATTGTTAAATCTTATGTTTTCTTACTGACAGTACACATTATCGTTTTAACGATACTGTGTACTGTCAATAAGAAGACACAAGATTTAACGATACTGTGTACTGTCAATAAGAAGACACAAGATTTAACGATACTGTGTACTGTCAATAAGAAGACACAATATTCAACGATAATATGTACTGTCAGTAAGAAAACACAAGATTTAACAATAATGTGTCCTGTCATTAAGAAGACTCACGATTTAACAATACTGTGAACTGTCAATAATAGTACACAGTATAGTTAAATCTTGTGTCTTCTTATTGACAGTACACAGTATCGTTAGATCTTGTGTCTTTTTATTGACAGTACACAGTATCGTTAAATCTTGTGTCTTCTTATTGAGAGTACACAGTATTGTTAAATCTTGTGTCTTCTTATTGACAGTACACAGTATTGTTAAATCTTGTGTCTTTTTACTGACAGTAATAAGAAGACACAAGATTTAACTATATTGTGTTATACCAATAAGAAGACACAAGATTTATCAATACTGTGTACTCTCATTAAGAAGACACACGATTTAGCAATACTGTATAGACAGTACAAGACAC
>NW_013881586.1:0-684 GCF_000517525.1 Limulus polyphemus
ACCTGTAGCTTTGTTTGAGTTATGGTAGTCATCAACCTGTAGCTTTGTTTGAGTTATGGTTGACATCAACCTGTAGCTTTGTTTGAGTTATGGTAGTCATCACCTGTAGCTTTGTTTGAGTTATGGTAACATCACCTGTAGCTTTGTTTGAGTTATGGTAGTCATCAACCTGTAGCTTTTTTTGAGTTATGGTTGTCATCAACCTGTAGCTTTGTTTGAGTTATGGTAGTCCTTAAACAAAGCTACAGGTTGATGTCTACCATAGATCAAACAAAGCTACAGGTGATGTTACCATAACTCAAACAAAGCTACAGGTTGATGACTACCATAACTCATACAAAGCTACAGGTTGATGACTACCATAACTCAAACAAAGCTACAGGTGATTTACCACAACTCAAACAAAGCTACAGGTGATGACTACCATAACTGAAACAAAGCTACAGGTTGATGACTACCATAACTCAAACAAAGCTACAGGTGATGACTACCATAAATCAAACAAAGCTACAGGTTAATGATTGGTGATGACTACCATAACTCAAACAAAGTGTAGCTTTACAACCATAACTCAAACAAAGCTACAGGTTGATGACTACCATAACTCAAACAAAGCTACAGGTGATGTTACCATAACTCAAACAAAGCTACAGGTGATGTTCCCATAACTCAAACCCATCAACC
>NW_013881587.1:0-464 GCF_000517525.1 Limulus polyphemus
TATGTAGAGTATTTACTGCACCAGATATAGGGTACAGTATGTAGAGTATTTACTACACCAGGGATAGGGTACACTATGTAGAGTATTTTACTGCACCTGGACAAGTTACAATATTTAGAGTATTTACTGCACCAGGGATAGAGTACACTATGTAGAGTATTTATTGCACCAGGGATAGGGTACAGTATGTAGAGTATTTACTGCACCAGGGATAGGGTACACTATGTAGAGTATTTAATGCACCTGAATAGGGTACAGTATGTAGAGTATTTACTGCACCTGAACAAGTTACAGTATGTAGAGTATTTACTGCACCTGGATAAGTTACAGTATGTAGAGTATTTACTGCACCAGGGATAGACTACACTATGTAGAGTATTTATTGCACATGAATAGGGTACAGTATATAGAGTATTTACTGCACCAGAGATAGGGTAAAGTATGTAGAGTATTACCGTACCTGG
>NW_013881588.1:0-292 GCF_000517525.1 Limulus polyphemus
GGCAGCTACGAACAGCAAAATAAACAAGAGAAATTATTAACAGTTGTTAGGAGGAAAAAGAAAAGAAACAAGAAGAACGAGATAAGAAACAAGAAGAAAGATTACAGCAGTGTCAAGAAAACCTCCAACAGTGGCAGCTCGAACAACAAAATAAACAAGAAGAGAAATTACAGCAGTTGTTGGAGGAGAAAAAAAATAAACAAAAAGAACGAGAAAAGAAACAAGAAGAGAGACTACAGCAGTGGCAACCGGAACAAGAAAGGAAACAAGAAGTACAAATGGAAAACATTAG
>NW_013881589.1:0-291 GCF_000517525.1 Limulus polyphemus
GGTATTGACATTTGTATCAAGATTAGCCAGAGTATTTCTAGAAAGAGGTGGCGTGATACTAGTCACGTGACCTCGCTGACGCAACAGTATTAATATTAGCATGTATTTCAACATGATCCACAGTATTGATATTAGCATGTATTTCAATATGATCCACAGTTTTGATATTAACATGTGTTTCAACATGATCCACAGTATTGATATTAGCATGTGTTTCAACATGATCCACAGTATTAATATTAGCATGTGTGTTTCAACATGATCCACAGTATTAATATTAGCATGTGTTTC
>NW_013881590.1:0-291 GCF_000517525.1 Limulus polyphemus
CTAAAAATTGACTTAGAAGCTGAAACTTTATAGAACATAACAAAAGTAACAAGATGTCAAAACAACAAGCTGGTTATTATGTAAAGAAAAATTATTGAACCAATAAACAATGAACACAAAATAATAAAGTGGTACCTAACAAAACTAAAACTTTAATAAGTATATATTAAATTACTGTAAACAATAGATATTTATTAACTTTGTGTAATCAGTAAAGTAGAAATGATCATGAAACGAGTTTAAAAGGTAAAATTTGTAAGGTTTGAATTGTTACTGTTCTGAATTACTTCT
>NW_013881591.1:0-320 GCF_000517525.1 Limulus polyphemus
GATTCCCTGTGTTGATATGTTCACTACTACAGATACACGATTCCCCGTGTTGACACGTTCACTACTACAGATACACGATTCCCTGTATTGATATGTTCACTACTACAGATACACGATTCCCTGTATTGATATGTTCACTACTACAGATACACGATTCCCTGTATTGATATGTTTACTACTACAGATACGCGATTCCCTGTATTGACATGTTCACTACTACAGATACACGATTCCCTGTGTTGATATGTTCAGTACTACAGATACACGATTCCCTGTATTGATATGTTCACTACAGGGAATCGTGTATCTGTAGTGGTTGA
>NW_013881592.1:0-290 GCF_000517525.1 Limulus polyphemus
CGTAAAGGGACATTCAAGATTTGGTGTAAGTCGATCCAATCACTTGTCTGTTATAAGTGGACATACACAGTCGTAAAGGGACATTCAAGATTTGGTGTAAGTCGATCCAGTCACTCGTCTGTTATAGGTGGACATACACAGTCGTAAAAGGACATTCAATATTTGGTGCGAGTCGATCCAGTCACTCGTCTGTTATAAGTGGACATACACAGTCGTAAAAAGACATTCACGATTTGGTGTGAGTCGATCCAGTCACTCGCCTGTTATAAATGGGCATACACAGTCGTAAA
>NW_013881593.1:0-291 GCF_000517525.1 Limulus polyphemus
GGCGGTCTTAAATACAAGAATACCGCACATCTAGTAAACCCTCGAGCATTCACGAACCTTCGAGAATATCATGACGTGTTACTAGCGTCACGTGACTTCCGCTGTCGTAATTACACATTACATTACCTTGCCGTCAGTTCTTAACGGTTTATATATATAAGACTACTGCATATCTAGTAGGCTCTCGAGACCTCCGCTGTCGTAACACTGCCCCTTCCTTAGTATTGTTCGTCCCAAACAATAGCCACTTACATTAAACCAATAAACAATAACTTAATTAAATGTACAGAA
>NW_013881594.1:0-291 GCF_000517525.1 Limulus polyphemus
ATGAATAATGTATTTCATAAAATAGTAACAATGTTCGGTATTGGCTAATGGTGAGATGAACAATGTTTGGTATTGGCTAATGGTTAGATTAATAATGTTTGCTATTGGCTAATGGTTAGATGAATAATGTTTGGTATTGGCTAATGGTTAGATGAACAGTGTTTGGTATTGCCTAATGGTTAGATGAACAATGTTTGGTATTGGCGAATGGTTAGATGAACAATGTTTGGTATTGGCTAAGGGTTAGATGAACAATGTTTGGTATTGGCTAATGGTTAGATGAACAATTTT
>NW_013881595.1:0-292 GCF_000517525.1 Limulus polyphemus
AAGACCTACCAACATAGTCAGACGAAAGAAGTGGGCAAGTGATATGATGACCAAGCCTCTGGACTTTTTGGAAGACCGTACTGTTCTCAGACAAATCAAGATTCGCTCCATTTTCGGACAGTGGAGGGATATGGGTCTGGAGAATGCCTCACCAAGAGTTTTGGCTCAACAGATTGCAGCCAACTGTGAAGCATGGTGGTTTCAGCGTGATGGTTTGGGAAGCTGTTTGGGTTAGTGGGAGATCGAGCTTAGTGGTAGTGCGTTGGCAACATAAATTTTGCGAAATACGTTG
>NW_013881596.1:0-291 GCF_000517525.1 Limulus polyphemus
TCCCAACTGAAATGTCCTGGACCGTGATAATGCCAAAGCCTGTTGGCATGCACCAGTTTTGGCTTACCTCGCCGACCACATTTTATCTGGAAAGTCACGTCTGAGAGACGATCCACTATGTCATATGGGCCTTCCCATGGAGAAGACAACTTAGGAGACTTCACTTTGGTCTTCCTGGTATTATACAACCATACCTTGTCTCCTGGTTCAAAGCTGACTTCAGTAGATCTCTTATCATAAGATAGCTTTATCGAATCACCAGACGTTTTCAAGTTTGAACGCACTTGATGA
>NW_013881597.1:0-291 GCF_000517525.1 Limulus polyphemus
ATAACCCAATCTGTCGAGAATCCGTTGAACAGATTTCGGGCTCATCCCACCAACTTTGGCCACTTTTGCTGTCGTTAATCTGGGATCCATTTCGATGCTCCTCTTGACAGCCCTTTTTATTCTCTCTGATAGACCAAGACGGCCCGGATGCTGCTCAGTTGTTTCCTTGCCGTGTTTCCTGAACTGTACGATGATTCTGTTGACTGTCCAAAGCGGGATTCCCAAATTCTGTGAAATTTTACGCTGACTTATTCCACCATCTGCTAGACCAACTATCCTTCCTCTAACAAA
>NW_013881598.1:0-291 GCF_000517525.1 Limulus polyphemus
GTAACTAGAGTTACACCTAGGTGTTCGTTGAGTTGTTGTACCAAATAACGCTAAAGATGAGTATGGTGGTTATAAATTCGGTAACTAGAGTTACACCTAAGTGTTCATGGAGTAGTTGTACCAAATAATGCTAAAGATGAGGATGGTGGTTATAAATTCTGTAAATAGAGCTACACCTAGGTGTTCGTGGAGTTGTTGTACCAAAAAACGCTACAGATGAGTATGGTGGTTACAAATTCCGTAACTAGAGTTACACCTAGGTGTTCGTGGAGTTGCTATACCAACTAACGC
>NW_013881599.1:0-291 GCF_000517525.1 Limulus polyphemus
GCTTACAGACAGTAGAGAAACGTATACAAAGATGTCATACGTGATACTGGTATAGTGTTTTGTTAGTTTCTGCTGCTTACAGACAGTAGAGAAAAGTATACAAAGATGTCATACGTGATACTGGTACAGTGTTTTGTTAGTTTCTGCTGTTTACAGACAGTAGAGAGAAGTATACAAAGATACCATACGTGATACTGGTATAGTGTTTTGGCTGTAATTGGTCTAATTACTTTTTGTGTTTACTTCAAGTTCCAACACCTAGATGGCTGGACTAACAACGAAAGCATAGTT
>NW_013881600.1:0-291 GCF_000517525.1 Limulus polyphemus
GTTGTCCATATCAGGGTCATTATGTGTTTTAAACGTAATTTAGGTGATAGTTGTCCATATGAGGGACATTATGTGTGTTAAATATAATATAGGTGATAGTTGTCCATATCAGGGTCATTGTGTCTTTTAAACATAATCTAGGTGATAGTTGTCCATATGAGGGTCATTATGTGTTTTAAACATAATCTAGGTGATAGTTGTCCATATGAAGGTCATTATGTGTTTTAAACAGAAATTAGGTGATAGTTGTCCATATCAGGGTCAATATGTGTTTTAAACGTAATGTTGGTG
>NW_013881601.1:0-291 GCF_000517525.1 Limulus polyphemus
AGTATTACTTGTTATTAATTGTACTATTGATCTAGTCCTAGTTTTCAAGAGCACTTAGTGTTTCATTTGTTACTAACATTACCATTGATTTAGTCCTAGTGTTCAAGGGCACTTAATGTTTAATTGTTACAAACTTTCCTAATGATTTAGTCCTAGTTTTCAAGTGCACTTAATGTTTCATTTGTTACTAACAATACTATTGGTTTAGTCATAGTTTTCAAGGGCACTTAGTGTTTTATTTTTTACCAAATGTACTATTGATTTAGTCCTAGTTTTCAAGCGTACTTAGTG
>NW_013881602.1:0-425 GCF_000517525.1 Limulus polyphemus
CTGCCACTAATTGCAGGTTTTCTTGCAACTGTTGTTGTCTCTCTTTTTGTTTCTTTTCTCGTTCTTCTTGTTTCTTTTCTTTTTCCTCCAAGAACTGCTGTAATTTCTCTTCTTGTTTCTTTTGCTGCTCTTGTATTGCTGCCATCAAATCTGCTAAGCTGTAGTTTGATTTGCCGATTCTCGTTTTCATTTTTTTTTCTACTTCTGACACCAATTTGTTATGTCTCTGGTCGTTAGTTAATTTTCGGTATAATTTCTTTCCGAAAAACTTAAGCGATACAAATCCTTTCCTTAAATAAAACTGGTTTCCTCTTTCTAAATACAACTTTGCAATACACTTAATTTCCACAGTCACGCTATAACAAACGCTATAATTCACAACGAACGTCTCACGTGCTCGACTCAACAATACCTCTCTCTATGTC
>NW_013881603.1:0-288 GCF_000517525.1 Limulus polyphemus
CGGAACTGGAGGAGTGTTGTCTCAGAAAGGTGGGACGAAAACGAACATGTGGTGGCCTACTTCAGTAGGGAGTTGAGTAGACCAGAGATGAACTACTGTGTAACACGGAGGGAACTCCTTGCTATAGTAGAGTCTGACATATTTCTATCCTTACCTCTATGGTGCATGGTTTACCATCAGGACAGACCATGCTGCGTTACGCTGGTTAAGATCATTAAAGAACCCAGAGGGACAACAAGCACGTTGGATCGTAAAAATAGACCAGTATAATTATAATATTGAAAATAG
>NW_013881604.1:0-292 GCF_000517525.1 Limulus polyphemus
CACCCTCTTATATATATACCAGACTACCCTATATATCTAGTAATCTCCTGAAAATTCCCGAAGGTTCGAGAGAACGAGTCACGTGACCTCGCTGACGCAACACTGCCCCACCTTAGTATTGTTCGTCCCGAACAATAGCCACTTACAATAAACCAATAACAACTAACAATAACTTAATTAAATGTACACAATTACAATCACAAAATTACAATTCAACAAAGTCTCTTAATTTTACGAAACGTATCTTCTTCCGCACTGGTCTCCATCTCGTTGGCTTCTGCTTCATGGGGGC
>NW_013881605.1:0-468 GCF_000517525.1 Limulus polyphemus
ATATACACAAGTGTGAAATGTACACTAGTGAACGATCTATAGTAAACATGATATACACAAGTGAACGATCTATAGTAAACATGGTATACACAAGTGAACGATGTATAATAAACATGGTATACACAAGTGTGAAATGTACACAAGTGAACGATCTATAGTAAACATGGTATACACAAGTGAACGATCTATAATAAACATGGTATACACAAGTGTGAAATGTACACAAGTGAACGATCTATAATAAACATGGTATACACAAGTGTGAAATGTACACAAGTGAACGATCTATAAGTAAACATGATATACACAAGTGAACGATCTATAGTAAACATGATAAACACAAGTGAACGATCTATAGTGAACATGGTATACACAAGTGAACGATCTATAGTAAATATGATATACACAAATGTGAAATGTACACAAGTGAACGATCTATAGCAAACATGATATACACAAGTGAACGAT
>NW_013881606.1:0-290 GCF_000517525.1 Limulus polyphemus
ATCTGTTATTTATGATAATATTGATGAGGTTTAATGATAATTTGGACAGACAGCTAATCTAGAAATAAATAATTAAGGACAGCTAATTATCTGTTATTTATGATAATATTGATGAGGTTTAATGATAATTTGGACAGACAGCTAATCTAGAAATAAATAATTAAGGACAGCTAATTATCTGTTATTTATGATGATATTGATGAGGTTTAATGATAAGTTGGACAGACAGCTAAACTGGAAATAAATAATTAAGGACAGCTAATTTTCAGTTATTTATGATAATATTGATG
>NW_013881607.1:0-291 GCF_000517525.1 Limulus polyphemus
GTCGTGGTTACAGTATGTAACAATGAACGTTGTAGGCTGGTATCGTAGCAACTACAACAGTTAGTTGGTCCTGGTTACAGTATGTAACAATGAACGTTGTAGGCTGGTATCGTAGCAACTACAACAGTTAGTTGGTTGTGGTTAGAGTACGTAACAATGAACGTTGTAGGCTGGTATCGTAGCAACTACAACATTTAGTTGGTCGTGGTTACAGTATGTAACAATTAACGTTGTAGGCTGGTATCGTAGCAACTACAAGTCAGTTGGTCGTGGTTACAGTATGTAACAATG
>NW_013881608.1:0-291 GCF_000517525.1 Limulus polyphemus
GTCGGCGAGTTAAGCCAAAAGTGGTGCATGGCAACAGGCTTTGGCGTTATCACGGTCCAGGACATTTCAGTTGGGATGAAGTGAACAACAGAACAAATGATGCTGCTGAAGACGTGCCACCTGAATAAGCCACCGTCGAAGAAGAAACTCTACTCAGTTTTGAGAAGGGAAATGGTGAAGCTCTTGATGAAATTACTACCACTGATGTGACTGTTACCGATGATAGGACATTTCCTGATGAAGTAGATGAACCCCACGTGAAGCAGAAGCCAACGAGACGGAGATCAGTAC
>NW_013881609.1:0-288 GCF_000517525.1 Limulus polyphemus
TGCAGCACACATACGCTTTCAGAAAAGCCAATAAAAGAGTAACATAAAACGACCACAAAAGTCGCAAAAATGATAATAGAAGGCTAGAATTTTAGTCATGTAAATACGCAAGTATGCAACGAACGTTCATTCAAAATTTGGAGATGATCCGTTCCAAATGGAACGAAGTACTGGTACAAAACGCAAAACGTTCCATAACTCCTTTAATACAAACAGTAGAAGGTAAAACTCTGCATATTACTACGCAACGTTAAAGTGTACCGAATTTGGTGAAGAATCATCAATTTA
>NW_013881610.1:0-394 GCF_000517525.1 Limulus polyphemus
CGTCATGTAATTGCATACAATCAAATGATTGGTTAAAGATGTTTGACTGTTATATAATTATGTATCTATCTGTAACATCAGTTAGTTAGTCGTCATGTACTTTCATATAATGAAATGATTGGTTAAAGATGATTGACTGTTATATAATTATCTATCTATCTGTAGCATCAGTTAGTTAGCCGTCATGTACTTCCATATAGTGAAATAATTGGTTAAATATGGTTTACTCTTATATAGTTATTTATCTATCTGTAACATCAGTTATTTAGTCGCCATGTACTTCCATATAAGCAATTGATTGGTTAAAGATGGTTGACTGTTATATAATTATGTATCTATCTGTAACATCAGTTAATTAGCCGTCATGTTTTTCCACATAATCAATTTTTTGGTT
>NW_013881611.1:0-288 GCF_000517525.1 Limulus polyphemus
TTACAGCAGTTGTTGGAGGAAAAGAAAAGGAACAAGAATAGAGGCAACAGCAGTGACAAGAAAACCTGCAACAGTGGCAGCTCGAACAGCAAAATAAACAACAGAGATTACTGCAGTTGTTGGATGAAAAAAAAGAAACAAGAAGAACGAGAAAAGAGACAAGAAGAAAGACTACAGCAGTGGTTGGAAAAGAAAGAAAATAAACAAGAAGAGAGACTGTGGTTAGAGGAGATAGAAAATAAATAAGAAGAGAAGAAGAGAGACTACAGCAGTGGATGGAAGAAAAAG
>NW_013881612.1:0-291 GCF_000517525.1 Limulus polyphemus
GGCATGCACCACTTTTGGCTTACCTCGCCGACTACATTTTACCCGGAAAGTCACGTCTGAGAGACGATCCACTATGTCATATGGGCCTTCCCATGGAGAAGACAACTTAGGAGACTTCCCTTTGGTCTTCCTGGGATTATACAACCATACCTTGTCTCCTGGTACAAAGCTGACCTCAGTAGATCTCTTATCATAAGCCAACTTCATCGAATCAGCAGACGTTTTCAAGTTTGAACGCACTTGATGGTGAATATCATCCATCCTTTCCAATAACACTGTCACAAACTCTGT
>NW_013881613.1:0-292 GCF_000517525.1 Limulus polyphemus
GGACATTATAAAGAGTTTGCATGTGAAATTAGAAAATTTTCTGATGCATAAAAGTATTTTTAATATTAAAATGAAAATTACTTTTCATGATAGGCAACATTCAAAAAGAAAAAAAAAGACATGAGAGAAATATTGCTTTATAAACCTTACGACTTAATAAAAAAATTAGATATTTTGTGTATGAAAGCATTGTAATATTTACTGATAATCTGCCAAACTTCGTTAACATTTGCTTATTAATTTAAAAGTTATAGCATGAAAACTATAACAAGCACTAAATGGTTACGGGGTC
>NW_013881614.1:0-294 GCF_000517525.1 Limulus polyphemus
TAGGGTGTATCTTTAGTCTGCTCAAAATTTTTTTTTTTTACTTAAAATACATCTCAGTTACTAAGCTTTATTATTTATAGTGGAATTCTATGGTATTAATGCATAATTGATGATTTTTTAGTTATTGAAATGTATATATAAAACCTAAAAAAAATTATTTTGTTTCATATCCTCCATGTGCAAATTTTTTAAAGGCTTAGCAACCTAGTGAAGCAGCAACTGAGTACAAAGGTCATAATTAGAAGAGATAATTATTTGCTTTACTTCTTTATTTACTGTTCTATGTTTTAACAG
>NW_013881615.1:0-291 GCF_000517525.1 Limulus polyphemus
AGATAGTACACAGTATTGCTAAATCGTGTGTCTTCTTATTGAGAGTACACAGTATTTTTAAATCTTGTGTCTTCTTATTGATAGTACACAGTATAGTTAAATCTTGTGTCTTCTTATTGACGGTAAACATTATCGTTGAATATTGTGTCTTCTTATTGACAGTACACATTATCGTCGAATATTGTCTCTTCTTATTGAGAGTACACAGTATCGTTAAATCTTGTGTCTTCTTATTGAAAGTACACAGTATCGTTAAATCTTGTGTCTTCTTATTGACAGAACACAGTATCT
>NW_013881616.1:0-288 GCF_000517525.1 Limulus polyphemus
TTTATTATTATACCCCCCCCCACCCCCACACACACACTATAAATTATAAAGCCATTTAATACATACTGGGAATTAAACACTATAAAACGTTAAAATAGTTTTCTCTCATTATTTTATGTTCACATGCAACATATTTAGCCATTAAAATTACGTTAAGTATTTTATCATCATTTTAACATACTTAGACATATATAGCAAGATTTTTTATAAAGAACATATTTCATGATAGAATGCATTGTTTATCAGCGACGATTAATCAACTCGGGCCCGGCATGACCAGGTGGTTAA
>NW_013881617.1:0-290 GCF_000517525.1 Limulus polyphemus
AATAAAAATACCGTTATCAAAATCGACAAAGTCCAGTGTAATAAGTGAGAAAAAAGCCGTTATCAAAGTATACAAAATATCGTGTAAAAAGACTATAAAGACCATTATGTATTGAAAAAAATCTAGTGTAAGAAGGACTAAAAAGACCGTTATGAAAATCGACAAAATCTAAAGTAATAAGTGAGTAAAAAGGCCGTTATCAAAGTCGACAAAATCTAGAGTAACAAGGACTAAAAAGACCATTATCAAAGTAGACAAAATCTAGTGTAAAATAGACTAAAAAGACCATT
>NW_013881618.1:0-291 GCF_000517525.1 Limulus polyphemus
AAACTGTCCATTCGAACTTCTGGCCTTTTTTGGTCAAATCATGTAGTGGAGCAGCTATAGTTGCAAAGTCCTTCACAAATATCCGGTAATAGGTACAGAGTCCCAAGAAACTTCTTAACTCCCACATTGTCTGGTGTTGGCCAATCGTGCACTGCTTCCACCTTGTCAGGATCAGTTCGCACACGATGCTCACTTACACTGCGACCCAAGTAAAGCACCTCTTTCTGGAACAAGTGTCAGTTTTTGGGATTAAGTTTGAGGTTTGCTGCTTTCAAATGCTTGAATACTTCC
>NW_013881619.1:0-291 GCF_000517525.1 Limulus polyphemus
ATCAAATCTGCTGGACTGGATGGGTCTTCCACTGCCTCCACAAGCATTGGGCTCCCATGGGGATGTTCCTTTATCCTTCCCCAAATTATCTTCTCTGACATAGGGGGTATTGTAGTTGATTTAAGTGCTTTTTACATGCATATCAACGGATGTAGCAACACTTACTGGAGTCTGGACTTTGTTGTTTCCAATCGTCTTTTTATCGAAAATAACTACACACTTCCTCGGTATACTTTCTGTCTGTTTTTCATGCCCATCAGCTCGATAGTTACCCTCACTGGTCCCCACAAC
>NW_013881620.1:0-290 GCF_000517525.1 Limulus polyphemus
TTATATTTAAATTATACAATTATAGTTGCAACTCAGGACTAGTTATGCACATCTGGACCTGGTTTCACTTTAACTGCCATTATTTAGACCACCCATACTCAGGTTAATTAATGTGACACAACAGTAAGAAAATCAATGCAGATGAGTGTATATTCTGGTAAATCATGCTTATGAGCACCATATAAATTACTGGCAGTTGCTAAATCACATTTAAAAACTCGATAGGTTTAACTACACGAACACTACAGGAGACAAGTCTGAAATTGCTCGAATGAAAATTACACATACCG
>NW_013881621.1:0-292 GCF_000517525.1 Limulus polyphemus
CTTATTGACAGTACACAGTATCGTTAAATCTTGTGTCTTTTTATGGATAATACACAGTATCGTTAAATCTTGTGTCTTCTTATTGACAGGACACATTATTGTTAAATCTTGTGTTTTCTTACTGACAGTACACATTATCGTCGAATATTTTCTCTTCTTATTGACAGTACACAGTATCGTTAAATCTTGTGTCTTCTTATTCACAGTACACAGTATAGTTAAATCTTGTGTCTTCTAATTGACAGTACACAGTATCGTTAAATCTTGTGTCATCTTATTGACAGTACAAGGT
>NW_013881622.1:0-365 GCF_000517525.1 Limulus polyphemus
CTTTAGCAGCCACAATATACACGAGTTTCTTCTACATATATTTGACCTAACTGACACTGATATCTAGAGTTCTACAACTATATTCACTGGCAAAGAGAAATACATTTTCCAACCCTTGACAGCTACAACGTCTACCTTCTAGACTTTGGCTTGAGATCTACAATGTGCATGTAGTTAGTGTCAACAAGTATATATAGTCATTAGAATGAGCTCAGTTTACACTATACTCAACTAATGGTTAATATGAAATGAACGTACAGTTTTTCTTATTGTGAACATATAACTGCTGGTTCGTATTGTTGTCTGCTTGATATATTTAGATAAGAAACCACCATAAGGGCTATAGTCGGGCTATATTTAGAGAG
>NW_013881623.1:0-491 GCF_000517525.1 Limulus polyphemus
TTGTTAGTGTCGTGTTCAGTATACTTAGATGACACTGTTGTTAGTGTCGTGTTCAGTATACTTAGATGACACTGTTGTTAGTACCGTGTTCAGTTGACTTAGATGATGCGCTGTTGTTAATACCGTGTTCAGTAGACTTAGATGACACTGTTGTTAGTGTCGTGTTCAGTATACTTAGATGACACTGTTGTTAGTGTCGTGTTCAGTATACTTAGATGACACTGTTGTTAGTACCGTGTTCAGTTGACTTAGATGATACACTGTTGTTAGTACCGTGTTCAGTTGACTTAGATGATACACTGTTGTTAGTACCGTGTTCAGCAGACTTAGATGACACTGTTGTTAGTACCGTGTTCAGTTGACTTAAATGACACTGTTGTTAGTGTCGTGTTCAGTTGACTTAGATGATACACTGTTGTTAGTACCGTGTTCAGTAGACTTAGATGATACACTGTTGTTAATACCGTGTTCAGTAGACTTAGATGACACTG
>NW_013881624.1:0-291 GCF_000517525.1 Limulus polyphemus
CCTTACTTGGTACAACTACTCCATGAACACCTAGGTGTAACTCTAGTTACATAATTTATAACCACCATACTCATCTTTAGCCTTACTTGGTACAACTACTCCATGAAAACTTAGATTTAACTCTAGTTACCGAATTTATAACACCCATACTCATCTGTAGCGTTATTTGGTACAACTAGGTGTAACTCTAGTTACTGACTGTGTAACCCCCACTCATCTTTAGCGGTATTTGGTACAACAACTCCAAGAACACCTAGGTGTAACTCTAGTTTCTGAATTTATAACCAACAT
>NW_013881625.1:0-289 GCF_000517525.1 Limulus polyphemus
TCATATGCAAAATATGAAATATTTTTATTAAGTCTTAATGTTTGTAAAGCAAGTTTTTTCTCGTGCCTTTTTTTTTTTTTTTCGTCATGTTTCCTATCTATCATCCAAAGTACTTTTCATTTTAAGATTAAAAATATTTTTGTGCATCAGAAAATTTTCAAATTTCACATGTGAAATCTTTATAATGTCCAGATAGTTATCAAACATTTCTTAAGAAAGAACTTTATATTTTCTCTTTTATTTTCAGTAATTAATCTCTGTAAGGGTTCAGTAGATTTGACCGAAATTG
>NW_013881626.1:0-715 GCF_000517525.1 Limulus polyphemus
TTTACCTAATTGCTTAGATCTAGTCCCGTGGTCCTTAACTAATTGTTAGGTTCTAGTCCCGTGGTCTTTACCTAATTGTTTTGATCTAGTCCCGTGGTTTTCATCAAATTGTTTGTATCTAGTCCCGTCGTCTTTACCTAATTCCTTAGATCTAGTCCCGTCGTCTTTATGTAATTGTTTGGATCTTGTCCCTTGGTCCTTAACTAATTGTTTGATTCTAGTCCCGTTGTCTTTATCTAATTGCTTGGATCTAGTCCAGTGGTCCTTACCTAACTGTTTGGTTCTAGTCCCAATTAGGTAAAGACAACGGGACTAGAACCAAACAATTAGGTAAAGATCACGGGACTAGATCCAAACAATTAGGTAAATACAACGGGACTAGAACCAAACAACTCGGTAAAGACAACGGGACTAGATCCAAGCAATTACGTAAAGACAACGGGACTAGAACCAAACAATTAAGTAAAGACCACATTTGGTTCTAGTCCCGTTGTCTTTATCTAATTGCTTGGATCTAGTCCCGTTGTCCTTACCTAATTGTTTGGTTCTAGCGCGTGGTCTTTACCTGATTGTTTGTTTCTGGTCCCGTGGTCTTTACCTAATTGTTTGGTTCTAGTCCCATTGTCTTTACCTAATTGTATGGATCTAGTCCCGTGGTCTTTATCTAATTGTTTGCTTCTAGTCCCGTTGTCTTTACCTAATTGTTTGGTTCTAA
>NW_013881627.1:0-324 GCF_000517525.1 Limulus polyphemus
AGGAACATTTATAAGTTTCGAACATAACAAACCATTTAACTTTAGTGGATTCACATCAGATATTATTAGTTTTTCGAAAACATTACCCAACTTCATCGGTGGAAAATATAGGCGTGTGATCATTGAAGATCACAGAGCTAGCTAGCTCCCTATTAAGTGAATTGTACTTACGTCAACTCGAAATTAACTCGCTCATCGTGAACCCTCGATAAGATATCAACGAAGTTCCAGACTAGAAAGAAGACTTTATATTGCTTGTAAGTTTGTAAAACTTTTGTATATAAATCAGTGTTTGTAATAACTGTTATTGTAAATTGTATTATT
>NW_013881628.1:0-291 GCF_000517525.1 Limulus polyphemus
AAGAAAAGAAACAAGAAGAGAAATTACAGCAGTTGTTGGAGGAAAAAGAAAAGAAACAAGAAGAGAGAAACAGAAGTGGTTGGAGGAGAAAAAAGGAAACAAGAAGAGAGGCTACAGAAGTGGTTGGAAGTGAAAGAAAATAAACAAGAAGAGAGACTACGGCAGTGGCAACTGGAACAAGAAAGGAAACAGGAAAAGTTTCCAACAACTACAGGAAAGTCAGCAACAGTGGCAAGAAGAACAAGGAGAGAGAGAGAGTACAACATCAGCATGAAATACAAATGGAAAACA
>NW_013881629.1:0-438 GCF_000517525.1 Limulus polyphemus
GTTACATGTTACATTAGATACCTTATCGTTACATTTGCTGTGTAGTTTTCAACTAACATCAATACGGCCCTTGTTAACAGCAAATGTAACGATAAGGTATCTAATGTAACATGGTAGTTTTCAACTAACATCAATACGGCCCTTGTTATACATGTGTACATTAGATACCATATCGTTACATTTGCTGTGTGGTTTCAACTAACATCAATACGGCCCTTGTTATACATGTTACATTAGATACCTTATCGTTACATTTGCTGTGTGGTTTCAACTAACATCAATACAGCCCTTGTTTACATGTGTACATTAGATACCATATCGTTACATTTGCTGTGTGGTTTCAACTAACATCAATACGGACCTTATTACACATGTGTACATTAGATACCTTATCGTTACATTTGCTGTGTAGTTTCAACTAACATCAATACGGTCCTT
>NW_013881630.1:0-289 GCF_000517525.1 Limulus polyphemus
AAATTGTCTTTTCCATGGGAAGGCCCATATGACATAGTGGATTGTCTCTCAGACGTGACTTTCCGGATAAAATGTGGTTGGCGAGGTAAACCAAAAGTGGTGCATGCCAACAGGCTTTGGCATTATCACGGTCCAGGACATTTCAGTTGGGACGAAGTGGAAAACAGAACAAATGACGCTGCTGAAGACGTGCCAACTGAAGAAGCCACCGTCGAAGACGAAACTCTACTCAGTTTTGAGAAGGGAAACGGTGAAGCTCTTAATGAAGTTACTACCACTGATGTGACTG
>NW_013881631.1:0-291 GCF_000517525.1 Limulus polyphemus
TGTACCAAGGTCAGTACAGTCATTTGGATTCAAGTCCAGAAAAGGTCAGCTTTCAGAGAAGTTTGAGGGACTTTGCTGGCACTGTAACAAACCTAGGCGCATGAGAGCTCATTGCTGGCAGCTTCAACACAGGGGAGATGATACAGCAGGAAAGGCTGCTACCCAGAAAGGCTGTTGGAACTGTGGGGAGCAAGGACATCTGAAGAGCCAGTGTGAGAAAAATACCACCAATAAGTCAGCTTCGGGAAACCACTAGTGGTTGGTGCTAAGAGTCGCCCACCAACCTCCATC
>NW_013881632.1:0-290 GCF_000517525.1 Limulus polyphemus
TGCTGTGACATACAAATCAACAGAAGCAGCAACAATTACTGAAATTTAGCCTTTGTTGTTTCATACCTGAGTTTTAGAGCAGCTACCAGTGCTCTATAGTTGTGCCTGTCGTCTGCTGACAACTGTCCATATATTTTCTGTGGTTGTTCCTTCAGGCACGTTGCCAAGTACACTGCATTCTGCTCCTCTTGTCCATCCATTCATTTCTGCCAGGAGCTCAAATTGAGCTCTATATGCTTCCCATGGGGCCTTCCCATCGAATTCCTGTGGCTGTCTTCATACTATACATC
>NW_013881633.1:0-291 GCF_000517525.1 Limulus polyphemus
GTTGTGTTGCGTCAATCCCATGATAATGTAACAGGAAAACATCTCGGAGTTAAAAAGACATTGAGTCACCTACGACAGAGATTTTACTGGAAAGGTATGAAGCAAGATGTGGAAGAATGGTGCAGGACATGCAGTACACGTTGTGCAAAAAGGGGGACCCAAGTATAAGGGACGTGCTCCAATGAAGTTATATCAAGTTGGCGCACCAATGGAAAGAGTGGCCGTTGACATTGCTGGTCCTTTGCCCCAAACTCGTGCTGGAAACAGGTACATTTGTGTGGTGATGGATTA
>NW_013881634.1:0-292 GCF_000517525.1 Limulus polyphemus
TAATATATTATAATAACTTTTATAATGGTCTTTTTAATCCTTTTTAAACTAGATTTTGTCGATATTGATAACGATATTTTTAGTTCTGACTTCGAAAGATTTTGTAAAATTTAAAAACGGTCTTTTTTGTCCTTCTACCACGATATTTTGTCGACTGTTATAACGATCTTTTAGTCCTATTTCCACTAGATTTTGTTGAGCTTTATAAGGGTAATTTTAGTACGTTTTCCACAAGATTTTGTTGACTTTGAAAACGGATTTTTGTTTACTTGTACTAGAATTTTTCGACGTT
>NW_013881635.1:0-291 GCF_000517525.1 Limulus polyphemus
TGTATTATTGATGTAAATCAAAAAGAGCAAAAGTCCTAAGCCTGAGCAATGAGGTACCCCACTTGTGACATCCAGTTTGACTGAACTGCATTTGTAACAACCCTCTGCTTTCTTCCATCCAGCCACTCTTCCACCCAATTTACTAATTTATCCCCCACACCTATAGAGCTAATTTTTTTCAAGTGTTTTATGTGGCACCTTGTCAAATGTTTTCTGAAAATCCAGATACACCAAATCTACAACCTTACCCCCATCTACATAAGCAGTAACCTTTTCAAAGAATGTTAAAAT
>NW_013881636.1:0-469 GCF_000517525.1 Limulus polyphemus
GCAGGCCCGCAAAGCTATCATTGATATTGAAGTGAGCAACATTGAAAGACGGTTGACTGATTTAAAAACACTGCGCGATCATTCGAGCTCAATTATTAATGAAACTAAATTGAACTTAAATAATATGAATCTTCTGCCACAACTGCCTGCAAAAACAAACAAACAAAAAAAAAACAGTTCCCAAGTATTTTCATGATGAAAATAAAGATGACCTCTTGCCTAATTGTGAAGAAAATGAACTCTGCTGTACCGTACAGCAGGTTTTCACGTTGCATTGTTTTCAGTCTATCGGCAAATAAGAAAGGAAACTAGTGTTCTACGATACAATCATATAACTTTCAAACTTACGTAGGGTGGCGTGTAAATCATATTTGCTGTTTGAGCCTACTCGTGTTTGTACATTCTTTTTAATGCACTGTTTACGAGAATAAAGATCGCTTAAGATATTGTTTTGAAAAAATAGTTTTTT
>NW_013881637.1:0-409 GCF_000517525.1 Limulus polyphemus
CGGTAAATCTTGTGTCTTCTTATTGACAGTACACAGTATCGTTAAATATATTGTCTTCTTATTGACAGTACACAGTATTGTTAAATCTTGTGTCTTCTTATTGATAGTACACAGTATTATTAAATCTTGTGTCTTTTTATCGACAGTACACAGTATTGTTAAATATTGTGTCTTCTTATTGACAGTACACAGTATCGTTAAATTTTGTGTCTTGTTAGTGATAGTACACAGTATTGTTATATCTTGTGTCTTCTTATTGACAGTACACAGTATTGTAAATCTTGTGTCTTGTGTCTTCTTATTGACAGTACACAGTATTGTTAAATCTTGTGTCTTCTTATTGATAATACACAGAATTATTAAATCTTGTGTCTTCTTATCGACATTACAGTGTATTGTTAAATCTTGT
>NW_013881638.1:0-291 GCF_000517525.1 Limulus polyphemus
CACTGATTCCAGACTGAATACATATGAATAACGAAAGTAATTACATCGAGGTTTAACTTCTATTATACAAACAAACAAAGTATTCGATTTCTCTTTAAAAATCGAGACAGTGAGTTATTATTCTGTTGTAATGTTCTTTTATCTGTAAAGATTTAGACAGTGAGTTATTATTCTGTCGTAATGTTCTTTTCTCTGTAAAGATTTACACAGTGAGTTATTATTCTGTTGTAATGTTCTTTTCTCTGTAAAGATTTAGACAGTGAGTTATTATTCCGTCGTAATGTTCTTTTC
>NW_013881639.1:0-449 GCF_000517525.1 Limulus polyphemus
GGCCACGAACCAACGGGGAGGTAATGAGTAATTGAATGTATGCAGACATAATATTGTTGGCCATGTGAGATGTGAGTTATAGCGTTGTTATAGAACAACTGTTGAAATTAAGTGTATCGTAAAGGTGTATTCGGAAAGAATAAACCAGTTTTATTTAAGAAAGGACTTTACGGAAAATTAACTAACGACTGGAGGCGTAACAATATATATATATATATGATAGCCAGTAATTGAAATAGCTAACATACTATTGTTGTACAGAGTTATTTAAATCAATAATATCATTTAACAAATTCAAAACTTTTGTATATGTAGATAGTAAAGTACTTTACTGTAATAAAACATACATATTTATGCTAATTTAAGTATAGCTCCCCATGCAGTGTTACAACAGAATGATGATTTGTTGCCTTTTAATTGGATGTTAGTCTCATAGCACTTATTATTTT
>NW_013881640.1:0-446 GCF_000517525.1 Limulus polyphemus
TAAATTATTCTATTTTAATGTCACATGTCTTGTTACGTAAGTATAAATAGAGATTCTATATTAATGTCACACAGTAAGTATAATAACTTATTCTATTTAATGTTACATGTCTTGTTACGTAGGTATAAATAGAGATTCTATATTAATGTTATACAGTTAGTAAAATAAATTATTCTATTTTAATGTCACATGTCTTGTTACGTAAGTATAAATAGAGATTCTATATTAATGTTACACAGTAAGTAAAATAAATTATTCTATTTTAATGTCACATGTCTTGTTACGTAAGTATAAATAGAGATTCTATATTAATGTCACACAGTTAGTAAAATAAATTATTCTATTTTAATGTCACATGTTTTGTTACGTAAGTATAAATAGAGATTCTATATTAATGTTACACAGTAATTAAAATAAATTATTCTATTTTAATGTTACAAGTCTTG
>NW_013881641.1:0-291 GCF_000517525.1 Limulus polyphemus
AAAAGCAACAGGTAAATGAAGGAATTATACGAATATCCACGTTGTGAAGATACGGAGAAACCCTTGTTAACAGCAACAGGTAAATGAAGGAATTATACATATATCCACGTTGTGAAGATACGGAGAAACCCTTGTTAAAAGCAACAGGTAAATGAAGGAATTATACACATATCCACGTTGTGAAGATACGGAGAAACCCTTGTTAACAGCAACAGGTAAATGAAGGAATTATACACATATCCACGTTGTGAAGATACGGAGAAACCCTTGTTAACAGCAACAGGTAAATGA
>NW_013881642.1:0-290 GCF_000517525.1 Limulus polyphemus
CAATATGTATTTGTGTTATTTAAAAGTCAAGATATATTTGTGTTATTTAAAAATCGAGATGTATTTGCGTTATTTAAAAGTCAAGATTTATATGTGTTATTTCTCTAGAAGAAGTTTTGGGTTATTTAAAAGTCAAGATTTATGTGTGTTATTTCTCTAGAAGAAGTTTTGGGTTATTTAAAAGTCAAGATTTATTTGTGTTATTTCGCTAGAAGAAGTTTTTGTGTTATTTAAAAGTCAAGATTTATTTGTGTTATTTCTCCAGAAGAAGTTTTGTGTTATTTAAAAGT
>NW_013881643.1:0-286 GCF_000517525.1 Limulus polyphemus
GTTAAATCTTGTGTCTTTTTACTGACAGTACACAGTATCGTTAAATCTTGTGGCTTGTTATTGATAGTACACAGTATCATTAAATGTTATGACTTGGTATGATAGTACACAGTATCATTAAATCTTGTGTCTTTTTTTGACAGTACACGTTACTGATAATTCCTTTTTCTTCTTATTGACAGGACACAGTATTGTTAAATCTTGTGTCTTCTTATTGACAGTACACAGTATTGATAAATCCTGTATCTTCTTATTGACAGTACACAGTATTGATCAATCCTGTATC
>NW_013881644.1:0-291 GCF_000517525.1 Limulus polyphemus
GTTCGTGGAGTTTTTGTACCAAGTAAGGCTACCGATGAGTATGGTGGTTATGAATTCGGTAACTAGAGTTACACCTAGGTATTCGTGGAGGTGTTGTACCAAATAACGATACAGATGAGTATGGGGGTTATAAATTAGGTAACTAGTGTTACACCTAGGTATTCGTTGAGTAGTTGTACCAAATAACGCTAACGATGAGTATGGTGGTTATAAATTCGGTAACTATAGTTACACCTAGGTGTTCATGTAGTAGTTGTGCCAATTAAAGCTTAAGATGAGTATGGTGGTTAT
>NW_013881645.1:0-291 GCF_000517525.1 Limulus polyphemus
AGACGTAGTGACTATTACTAAACAGGCCACTGATATAGGTTTGTGTAATTTTAAAAGACTATACATGTTTATTTATGTTGTTTAATGCAGGTGGATCAATTATTTGGCTTATACTTATCATTTTTAACTGCAGTCTTCCTGTGGCTCTAAATAAATGTACACCTACATATATAAAAAGGTCAGTATTTGTTTTATAAATGCAAAATATTTGTTTGATTTATCATTCCTTAGAGTGTACTATGGCATGTAAAAGTTTAGGAACTTCATATTCTTTAAAGAAAATGTTTGTTT
>NW_013881646.1:0-291 GCF_000517525.1 Limulus polyphemus
ACTCAGTTATACTAGAAAGTCATGTCCTTAGAAGGGGAGGAGGAAGAAGGGGTACCAGAACTATATAGGTGGGTTTATAGTTTATAGTGAAATATTATATTGAATAGTTATTAATATCTTGCAGTGATACAGTTTCAATATTATTACTTGAAATGTACAGTAAGGTTGTATATTTCGTAATTTAATATCTGAGTAAATATACTAGCTAGAAGATTGGATGATCTATGATAGAAATCAAGGGTGGTTTATTATCTTATTTCTATTTTTATGGGTTTTTTTAGGGATAACTAT
>NW_013881647.1:0-291 GCF_000517525.1 Limulus polyphemus
AGGGGACATTATGCAAGGTTGTGGGGACCAGTTAGCTCATGAGCATGAAGAATAGACAGAAAGTATACTTGGCTGACATTGAAGACCAATGCATATTATGATTGGACTATTTAATACCGAGAAAGTGTGTAGTTAACCTCGATAAAATGACGATTGGAAACAACAAAGGCCAAATTCCAGTAAGTGTTGCTGCATCTGTTGATTTGCATGTCACAGCACTTAAGTCAACTACAATACCCCTATGTCAGGGAAGATAATTTGGGGTAGAATAAAAGAACATCCCCAAGGAAG
>NW_013881648.1:0-290 GCF_000517525.1 Limulus polyphemus
AACAATACTGTGTACTGTCAATAAAAACACATGATTTAACAATACTGTATACTGTCAATAAGAAGACTCAAGATTTAACAATAGTGTGTACTGTCAATAAGAAGACACAAGGTTTAACGACACTGTGTACTGTCAATACGAAGATACAAGATTTAACGATACTTTGTATTGTCAATATGAAGACACAAGATTTAACAATACTGTGTACTCTCAATAAGAAGACACAAGATTTAACAACACTGTGTACTGTCAATAAGAAGACACAAGATTTAACAATACTGTGTACTGTA